>NC_141811.1:11992967-12187967 GCF_057944985.1 Cucurbita pepo subsp. pepo
CATTCAATCTAACAGAAGGGTTTGTTATCAAATCTATGATTTTATGGTTTGTTACCAAATCATAGATTTGGAATGTAATCTTCATTATACGCATCATAGGTCATTGTGCCATTCAATCTAACACCGCCAGGGAATACGGAGGAGGATGCTCGTTTGTTCGCCGATACCGTTGTGAAACTGAATCTACAGAAATTGGCGTCCGTCGCCGAAGCGATGAAATCGGTAAAATCTTCTTCCAGCGATCTAAACAATGAACATCTCCGATTCAAGAACAAGTAAAATTTGAAAACATTGAAAATGAATTTGAGATCGGTTGATATTAATTTCTCTTGATGATTTTGTGTATCTTCATCTTCATCTTCATCTTCATCTTCATCTTCTCGAGTTTTGGTCTCGATCATTTTCTTGGAACATTCTGGATTTTTCTGCTTCTTTTGGTTTTAATTTTTTCGGTTTGTGGAAAGTACGAAAATGTCCTTGATTTCAACAGGTGAGTCAATGGCACCAAGAGACAAGTGGGCTTGGATTGCGGTGTACAAAGCTCCCGAAACGGCGTCGTTTAGTAAATTTCTTCTCTTTTATTTATTTTATTGTGTAAAATATTTGAAGAGTATTTGATCATCGTGGAATAATTGTGAAATTAAAATTATCATAAAATTATTCTTAAATGGTAGAGATAATTAACCCATTAGAACTCAAAAAATAAATAATAAATTAACCTATTTAATTTTATATTTATTAAAAAAAAATTAATATAATTATGTATATTTTATTTTGTAATGGTAATTTTTACAAATATATATATACATATATATGAATTATTTGATTTTATTTCATCCTTAAAATTAGCTTTATTTATTTATTTATTTATTGTAATAATTGAGATGGATTGATGATAGGACGGCTATTATTTGAAAAGCTCTTTAAATGCTAAAACCTTTTATAATTAAATAAATTAATTGACTAAATGGTAATATCCTACTTGTACCACAAGGAATCTTTGTTAATAATGTTGTGCCTAACTAATTAAGAATTCAAAATAAAAAATACAACCCACTCGTTCACGTTTGATTTGCTGTTACGTACCTTCAAACAAATGAGAGACACATGATGAATCGATATCACATTCAAACAACGTCAATCATAAGAATCTCATAGTTAAACGTTCTTAGTTTAGAACTATGTTTGTGTAGTTTTTACTCTTAAAAGCAATAAGTAGGTGATGGTTATGTCGTAAGGTATGCAGAGAAATGTCGGGGTCATTAGATATTACATTTATGGAATGTTATATTAAATTTTTCAAAAATCCGAGTTTGCATAATTGGTGTTTAGTTTCTTAATGCGTATATCGAGAGGTAAAAAGTCAAGGAAAATGAGCTTTAGATATAGAGGTTTTGGAATAGCAAAACTATGGGACGTCTCAATTTGAAACGATCGAGAGCCGATTTCCTAAAAAATTCTAACTTTCACCCTTTTTCTTTTTTCCTTCATGTCTCAAATCACCTTTCAAGTGATGTGTATGAAAAAGGAAGGGTATGTTCATGCATGTGGGTCATAAGGGCTAACCCCTTAAAACAATTCATCATATATCAACCATTCAATTTGATTTTGTTTAGATTTTGGAAATTGAAATAGTCAACATCCAACATTGGATATTAAATCGCACCCGAGTTGAATTCCTAGCTTCACCCACTAACGAGAATCTTACCGTCGTCAACACATATACATACGTACTTACTACGATAGCTCGGTGGTAAAATAATATCCATAAATCATAAGTTGAATGTTCAAAACTCTGAATACTAGATATGATCTCAAAATGACATGGGTCAAGGTCGGCCAGTGAGACGATGAGGGATAAAGCCCCTACATGACCACTCAGTGATAAAGAAGGTAGAGGTGCAGAGATAGCCAAAAGGTTAGCCTAGAAGCAATCACTTTTGAAAGAGGGAGTAATAGCTTACTAATCGAGTGCTCTTGCGTCGAAGATGAACAGGGCTAAGTGATCTATCGAAACTATGGGATGTAAAAATGAATCAGTAGGGAAGCGTTCCGCCGTAGAGGGAAACACCTGCGCTATCTAGAAACTATTTTATATTGACGGGGAGGTAACACTCGGACCATAGCAATGCTATAACAAACATTAATTGATTCATAAAGATATTCAATGTCAACGCATAAGCTATCGATTACGTTCTCACAAGTCGAAATTTGAGACCTACGCTCTCACAATTTAGGTCGAGAGAAATGGGAATTAGGGAGGTGGTGAAGGTGATAGGTGTGAAAGTGATGCAACATTAAATCATGATCTCAAATTAGGAGAGAGAAACAATTGTTGCATTGTCTATGAGTGCTACACTTAAATGGAATTGCATAATTGGGATGGGGAGGGCCCAATTTTAGACCCTTTGCATTGCAACTTGCCAACTTGCCCAATAAATAATGCATTTTCATTCATACTACTATACGCGCACCACACCCACCTAACGCGCATATAGATAATAGGGTTGGACTAGGCTCGAGACCAACCGACCTAAAAATATGTAAAGGTTTGGATCAGATCGGATTGTGCTTACGATCTAACCATAAACTTAACTCGTTGAATTAGTTATAATATCATTTTGGTCCAATCGTCCTCTTTGAGCATAAGCTCTCATAGCTTTGCTTTGGACTTCTCCAAGAGGCCTCATACCAATGGAGATGTATTTCTTTACTTATAAACCCAAGATCATTCTCTAAATTAGCAAAAATATGGACTCACTCCCAATAATCCTCAACAATCCTCCCCTCGAACAAAGTACACTATAAGCCTCGCTCTCTAACAGCCTCTCAAACAAAGTACACTATAAGCCTCCCCTGAGGCTTATGGAGCTCTCTAACGGCCTCTCGAACAAAGTACACTATAAGCCTCCCCTGAGGCTTATGGAGCTCTCTAACGGCCTCTCGAACAAAGTACACTATAAGCCTCCCCTAAGGCTTATGGAGCTCTCTAACAGCCTCTCGAACAAAGTACACTATAAACCTCCCATGAGGCTTATGGAGCTCTCTAACAGTCTCAGCCTCCTTTCTCTAAAATGATAAGTGACTAGAGAGAGAGAGAGAGGAGAGAGAAGAATTTAAGATGAGAGAGAAGATTACCAAAAGAAGAAATTTATTATAAATTGAGGGAATTTTTGCTTCACGTTCATATATCTATTTTTGGATCTTTGAAATTGAAAGCTCATAATCTTATATGATATTTTTTGTCCCAATACAAAAAAATTCAAACATTTATTTATTTATTATTTTAAAATTACGAGAAAATTACACTTTTGGTCCCTGAATTTTGGATTTAAGTAGCATTTTGGTTTCCGAGTTCTTAAACTCGACAATGTTCTCCTAGAAAGACCATTAGTAATTAGCATAAAACTCTTCGTATAGACCAAAATGTACTAAACTTTAACTTCGAACGTTACAATGTCAAGTTTGAAAACTCTACTTTTTCACGACTTTTATTTGGGTCTCTAAACTTTTGTTTTTCCTCTCTATTTTAGCTCGAGGAGAAAGTAATAAATTTATCTCTTCGGTCACCTAATTTCTTCTCAAAATTTATACTTTTACTAGATATCGTGTTAGGTTTATTACCCGTTAACTTTAACATTCTCCGATAGTGAACGAAAGCTTGATTCTCCCTATACAGAGACAATTTCAAGCATTCCTTTCCAATCAGTAGGGCTAACAGAGCCACTCTCATGATCATTTAAACATTGTATAACAGAAGCAAGCAGCTACAAGAATGGAAGAACAGCCACAAGAGGGTAATATGAAATGATAAAGAACAATAAAAAGGCATAAAAAATGCACAACTTCTACATTTCCCTCTACAAACCAGCTAAAAGAAGAACTTAGATACCAAACAATATTCGTTCGATCAATCTTACAGAATTGGACTATTATTCAACTAGACCGACCGACCCACCGACCATGTTATCAACTCGACATCTATGATCCTATGTCTAAGGTTACAGCTCTGTTCTTCCTGTTACATGTAGTATTACAATTTTGGTGGCTTGATCTTCACTATATATTGCCTACTAGGAATTACAGAAGTTACAGAATCAGATTTTCCAGACCCAAAATGAGAAGCAGAAGGATTTTACAATTTAAAATGTTAAAAAGATTAAACTAATGGAAAGATATAAAACAGAAAAAGGGCAGCTAGCTAGCTTACACCATGAGCTTGGTAACGATCTTCACAAGCAGATGAAAATGTCAGCAGGCATGGAGCGATTAAACACGAAAACGCTCGGAGGGTTATTGATCTCTCCATCTTGGACTCAAGATGGGAAAAAACCCGGAAGGAGACAATGGGAACATAACCCCTGGGGAAGGTGGTGGATGAGGCCCTGGACCTAAGATCCCTGATTGAGGCGTGGATGGAAATGCAAAATTAGGAGTCAGCGGCGGAGAAAACTGTATTCCTGGAGAGAGTAATGGATATGGTGATTTTGGGGACAACAAATTGTAGTAGCCAGTAGGAGAAGGCAATAGAAACTGGGAAGTTGGGGACGGTAAAAGGGCAGGAGCGTTCCAGTTCGGTGAAGGAAAGTTTGGCACGGGCGGTGGAGGACCGTTTAATCTCGAGGGTGGAAGAGCAGGAACAGGTGGATTAGGATTAGGATTAGGCAATAAACCAGATGGTGGTGCTTGAGGAGGATGCATTTGACCAGGAATCTGCGGTTGTGGTAACTGGTTCGCCATTGGAGATGGATTCATCATTGAATTTTGAAGGTAACGCATGTATGCCGAAATGGGGGACTCAGCGGCAGGGTTCGGCCAATGCGAGTCTCCTCCCGGTGCCAATGGTGGCAATTGTCTAGGAGGTGGCTGAGCAAATTGTGCAGGCCTAGGCACATTATCAGTGAGTAGAGCCTGGGGTGGAGGCACAGGAACGGGGGCAGGAATAGGCGCAGGCATGTTCGGTCGATTAATAATCGGCGTTAACGGAGGAGGTCGTATTCTCTGCAACCTCAAGCTTTGGGGTTTTGGTGGATTTTGTGGAGCTCTAGGAGGGTGAGGATCCTGAGATGGTGAGCCTGTAAGCTGCTGAACAATGTTCCTAAAATCATTCTTGCTTATATTGTAAATTTGTGGCTGGGGTTGAGGCCTAGCAGCATTATTTCCAAAATTTGGCTGGTGAATTGGGCTCTTCCTAATGTTCTTCCCCAATTTGTTCACGCCTAAATTCTCATTCTGCCTATTCCTATCCATTTCCACAAGAACTTATCCCAACAAAACACCAAACAAATCAAATTTCACTTCTCTTAACAATCTAAACAATCTAAACAATCTAAACAATCACAATCCTCCAACAGAAAACCTAGAAAACACTATCTAAATCAAATCCCAGCAGAAATTTCAAGATTCAGGCCGAACACAACAGTAAGAATTCAACCACAAAGCATAAAAACGAAATCATACCCTTAATTTGATCATCCTCCGCAATTTAAAAATCCGTGAAGCAATCGACCACCGCATGGTCTCTGCGAGCAACCAAATTAAATAGGCCTTCAAGAAGACAAGGATTCTGACGTCTTGAACACTATGAAGAACACGGAGAACAAAAATGAAGACCGAAGGGTGGGAACTGGGAAGTTGAAAGAAATCACGCGGTGAAGTTGAGGATCTGAGACGTCGAAGAACAGGTCCAAATCCGAAGGGGAGAGATAGATCAAATATATGAAGAAAAACCTAACAATCGGATCAAAAGGCGAAGAAGGCCAAACCCAATTGTTGATTGGGAAGTCAACGGGAAAATTGAAGGAAAATCAACAAATGGAATGATTCTGTAGGCTATGGCGAGATATTTGTTCTACAGATCAACCGGCGATGGAAGAGAGAGAAAGAGCCCAAGTTTTAAAGTATTTGTGGGCTTTTCAGAACGAGCCCACCAGTTTGGTCCGCTTTGTCCGTTACGTATAATTGTCCACCTCATAATCTTAAAATGTTGTCTGCTAGGGATAGGTTTCTATACCTCGTAAAGAATGCTTTGTTTCACTCCCTAACTGATGTAGGATCTTCCTTTGGGACCAACGTCCTTGCCCAGTCCGTTGCCAGTAGATATTGTCTGCTTTGGCACGTTACATATTGTCGTCAGCCTCACAGTTTTAAAACGTGTGTTGTCGGGCTCTAATACCATTTGTAATAGCTCAAGCCCACTCTTAGCAAATATTGTCCACTTTGGCCCGTTGATATCATTTGTAATAGCTCAAAACCCACTTGATATGAACTAAGAGACATCAATCATACAATATACTTCAATGAATATATGAATAAAATATTATTGAAATTATCAAAAGATATTTCAATTCATGCCACATTCATGACCATTAAGAAGGGATGTTACAACTCTTGGAATGTCTTTAATAGTTTACTTCTGAGACTATATAAAGCCATGTATGTTGTATCTGTGAGTAGATGTATCTGTGAGTAGACTGAAAAATATAGTAAAATATAGTAAAAGGAGCATTTGTGCTTCTTTAGCCAATGGCTAAGTTTCTTTGCAATTCTATGTAGTTTAGATTGCATGTAGAATCATTCAAGCTCGACATGATCAATCTTGCTTGTGGAGTGATTCGAATCTCAAACAAGTGTTCTAGTTGCATGTAGAATCATTCAAGTTCGACATATCAATCTTGCTTGTGGAGTGATTCGAATCTCAAACAAGTGTTCTTATCTTGAGATATTCGATCAATCTGAATCTTACTCCCCTTGTAGTGATTCATTATCTTATCACCACTACTAGCATATATTGGCCCGTTGATACCATTTGTAATGGCTCAAAGCCCATTGCTGGCAAATATTGGCCCGTCGATACCATTTGTAATAGCTCAAGCCCACTACTAGCAGCTATTGTCCGTTTTAGCCCGTTACAGCTCTAATACCATTTGTAATAGCTCAAGCCCACTACTAGCAGCTATTGTCCGTTTTAGCCCGTTACAGCTCTAATACCATTTGTAATGGTTCAAACTCATTGCTAGTAGATATTGTCTATTTTAGCTCGTTACATCTTGTTCGTTCTCCTCTCCAATCGATATGAGATCTCACAAGAATGTGAAAAGTGTTAAATTCACCTCATTTTTCAAGTCCAGGATATTGATATCAACTATACATATACATGCCTATCAAAAACACCACACCATATGATAATATACATGTATCTATCATCACGATTATCAACCGGTACAATGAATCCTTCCGAACATAGTTGCAAAATGACCCAAGTGGTCCACGTCGAAAGAATAAAACAAGTTAACATACAACCAATGCTCATACAAAAATTGTCCTTTCGAGAATATGATTCCAAGGATATAGTCATTTACTGAGCTCGAGACCGACAAAATTATACGTCAATTATTTCAAAATGGTCCTTCTCAATATACATTTTTCATCCCGAGTCCTTTTTCTTTTCCTATTTCTATTTCTCGCTCTCTCTCGATTCGATTCTCGAAATTAAAAAAAGTCAATATAAAATAATAATTTAGTTTTCATAATAATACATTATTTTATCCTTGTAAGTCCAAATAAAACACATGTGATGAAATTTAAACAAAATAAAAACATACATATACATATATTATATGTATATGTATATGTATATATATATATATATATACACATACATATATTAAAAATAAAAAAATAAAAATAGAATGGGTCTAGTGTGTGTGTGTGTGTGAGACGGTTATTTTTCCTCTCGAATGGCTCTGAGATCCTCGAAGCTCCAATCCCTCCTCATCCCGGAGCTTCGAACCAGCTTCGGCTCCTTGCTGCCCAAAGAGATGGGGCCGGAGCTGTGAAGACGGCGGGGGGCGACGGGAGGCGCCTGGTCCTCAGGCAGGGCTCGAAGCGGTTCTTTCTTTGGGCGATCGGGAGGGCGGAAAGAGAGGTTGCCGGACCAGCTTCTCCCCGACGGCTCTATCTGAACGGAGTAGTAGTTTTGGAGCTGCGGGTCGGGGTCTCTCTCGGAGTCCGTTCTCTGTAAGAGTTGACAGGAGAGGCAGTTCAGAGTCATGGTTACGGAGGAGGAAGACGGAGGGGAGCGATTCAATTTGGGGGAATTTTGTATAGAAATTTAGGGTTTCAAAATTAGGGTAACCACTCTCTAATTTTAGGGCTTCCTATTGCCTTAACGCTTTAATTAACCCTCTAATTTTAGGGTTTCTTATTGCCTCTCATCTCAATTTTAAAATAGTTATAACACCTAAATTTATTGTTAGTCGATTTCTATGGATACCTCTTGTTGGTTTGCTCGTTGAACTTGGAAGCCTGATTTGCATATTGTTTCCGTGTTTAATTAGTTGCACTCTTGGGTGTTGTGTATTTGGTAGTATGATGTGCTTGGAATACATTAAAGAGGAGTAAGCGTTAATAGTTTGACGGTGGAGTATTGAGCTTATAAGCCTAAACAACCAAAATTACCATTCATGGGTCGTATGCTAAAACTAGAATGGGCAACGTTCGACTCTTCTTATTCTTGTAAGTGGGAGTGCAAAATCAACCTGTGTGAGATCTCTCATGGATTGGAGAAATGAACGAAGCATTTCTTATAAGGACGTGAAAACCTCTCCCTAATAGACATGGTTTAAAACTATGAAGCTGATGATGACACATAATGGGCTAAAGCGGACGACAATTTATTAATAATGGGTTTGGGCTGTTGTAAATGGTAGCCAGGGAGGACGTTGGCCCCAAAGGGGTAGAGAGGGCAAGGACTTTGGCCCCAAAGGGGGTAGAGAGGGTAACAGAGCATTATTTAAAAGGGTGTGGAAACCTCTCCCTACAGACCTGTTTTAAACTGTGAGGCTGACGACGATACTTAATGGGTCAAAGCTAACCAGGGTGTGAAGATACTTAAAGGGTTTAAATTGTGAGGCTGACGACGATACTTAATGGGTCAAAGCTAACCAGGGTGTGAAGATACTTAAAGGGTCAAAGCTAATCAGAGTGTAAAGATATTTAAGGGATCAAAGCTAATCACCGTGTGAAGATGCTTAATGGGTCAAAGGCAATCAGGGTGTAAAGATACTTAAGGGGTCAAAGCCAATCAGGGTGTGAAGATACTTAATGGGTCAAAGCCAATCAGGGTGTGAAGAGTGTAGAAACCTCTCCTTGCCAGACCTGTTAAAACGGTGAGGTTGACGGACGGCGATACTTAATGGGTCAAAGCTAATCAAGGTGTGAAGATACTTAATGGGTCAAAGCGAATCAGGGTGTGAAGAGTGTGAAAACCTCTCCCTAGTAGACCCGTTTGAAAACCGTGAGACTGATAGCAATGCCTAACAAGTCAAAGCTTATGAGGGTGTGAAAACCTCTATCTAGCAGACGCGTCTTAAAATCATGAAGCTGACGACGATACGTAACGAGCCAAAACAAACAATATCTCTACTAACAGTGAGCTTGAGCTGTTACGACATTGGAAGCATAAGTGTTTTTTCATAACTCGGAAGGTCTTTGATCCTCCGCTTAGTTTCCATAATTAACAAAACTACACATAAACTCTAATTATTACACTAAATACAAAGATGAAGAACAAGAAAAGGCTAAAAATAATATAAATCTACCAAATATTAGATTCCCTCTATTAATCTCTCTCTAATGGGAGCCTCAAAAACGTCCCCTCCCACTCCTAATTACACCCTTTCTTCTCTACATCATTCCGCCGCCGCCGACCCGGGCGATCAGAGCCATTTTCAGCTGCTCCTGCGTGTAACATCTGCTCCCCATCTTCACCGTCGCCTGTTGAATCATCAGATCATTCACTACAGACACACTCGCATGAAGCATTTCCAAATCCAAATCCTTCAACGCCGTCATCAATCTCGCCGCCGGATGATTCTTCTTACTGCTTTGAATCCGTATCATTGCGTCCCATCCCATGATTTTAACCTCGATCTCTATTTCCATTACTTTTCTGTTCCCTGATTTTAGATCTTGATCGATTGTGTTTGTGTAATGCCCTAGATCTTTCCCTCCCATCTCCTTCTTGATGAACTCTAGATGTTTCCCCATCTCTGTTTTCTCTGTTTCTATGATTTGGAGCTTCGATTTGAGCTCGTTGATGTATGAAACTGCGTCGCCGAGTAGGGAGGCCTTGTCCATTTTAGATACGTTTGGAACTACGGCTCGGAGAGCGTAGAATTTCTGGTTTAATTTCTCTCGTCGTTGTCTCTCTGCTTCGACGTGATTCAATGGCTCTTCTCTTCCGTTTGCTGGTTTTCTGCCTCGTTTTCTAGGTCGTTTTTCGGGTTCTATGGATTTTGTACAGCTATCGACTTCTCTGATCACGGAAGCTTCCAGATCTGAGTGGTCGGAGTCGCCGGATTTTACTTTCCCGGAGGAGGGTAAGATCACGCCGGAGGTGAACGAGAGGATCCCTTCGTCGTTGCTACTTCTAGAAGGAGGGGATCTCTTTTTTTCGTTCTGTTCGTCTGTTATGTACTGTGAGTGGCTGGAAAAGAGACTTCCGTTGCCGAAGTTCAGCATCCCGCCGGATTCCGGCTTGAATGACGGGGTGTTGGTGGTGGTAGTGGTGGTGGTTGTGTCGGTGGTGATGCTCTTTGATGGATTTGATTCGAATCCGTAGTCGGAGAAGTTTAAGAAGCTTTGGCTCTGTTTTTGATTTTCCGATTGGGTTAGCTTCCTCGGAACGTCGCCGGAAGGGACGGTGGTGGCGATTGTACTCGACGGCTCACTAATCCACATCGAGGACGGGTCGTTTTCCCCTTCGTCGGCAGTGGAAGCAGCGGCGGTGGTTCCCGATATCCAAGAACTCGTTTCAAGATTGTTGAAATTGAACAGAATCTTGACTTTGTTCATCAAATCGGAGGTCCGGTGAATCAATTCCGTCGAACCCATTTCGACAACGCCGTTTGGAGAAGGAATACAAACCATCGTCTGTAACCCAAAAACCTTCCCCTGTCTTGCCCGTTCACAAGCCGACGCCGACAACCCATCAGCGCCGGAGATCCAAATCGGCGTCGAGTTAAAAAACGCCTGACTCGGTAACCCAACTCCATTAACAAACGACTGAGTCATCGAAACCAAAAAGAACCACTCCGTATCCGTAACCTCCTCATCCACCGCATCGTCCGGTCCGGCGGCGGATCCAGAAATCAAAGAGTTCAGGTCCCGGAGAACCTTCTTCCGGTGAGCTTGCTCAGCCGCCGACGTCACTACTTTCGCCTTCCCCTTCCCTTTATCCTCCTCCCCTTTGTAATACCCATCTCCCCACCCCAAAACCGACCCGTCGGGGTAATCGTACGACGACTGCCAGAAAATCGCATAAGTCCAGCTCTCCCTAGCGCCGTCGATCAGCGCCTGGAGGCGCTGCTGCAGAGTCTCCTGATTGAAAACGGCAACGGATTTAGGGGGATCCGGCGGCGGAGTGGAAGTTGAGGCGGAGGACTGCGGCGGCGGTTGGTTGTGGAGAGAATGAGACGACGCCGCCGATGGAGCCCAGTAAGAGGAGAGATCGGAGTTCATGAAAGCGTCCATCAACGACGCGTTCTCGTCGGTCCAAAGATTCATCGTCGACAATCGATAATCCGTCATGCGATTGAGATTTGGAGAACAGAAATCGGAGAAGAAAGGGAAATTTGGTCTTAAGAAATGTCGGGCGATCGGATTGCCATTTATTTGGGAGCAGACTAAGCCGAGGAAGGCACCACGACGCTTCTTTTTTTTCTAATCGCCGATTTAATCGTTCAAAAACCCGGCGTCTTTTTCAACTCCTCGCTTAGAACTGTACTACCAATAGCTGCCAGATGGATCGGTTTAGCTAGCCCCGGTTCGGTTCGGTTTGTTTGCACGTGACGTCTTTGTCGTTTCGCTAATGGGAGTTTGACACGTGTCCATCTTTAAACACCCAAGTGATTATTTTTTCCATTTTATTATAAAAATATCTATAATTTTATTTTATATATGATTCCAATTATTTCTTTTTAAATTTTGTAACAATTTATTGTAAAAAAAATATTATGATTTAATGAAAAATGATATTAGGTCACACGTGCCTAAGTTGCATCTATGACTCCACTAGACGAGTTACTTACTCTGCAATAATTTTTTTAATTATAAAATATTATTCATTATTCTCGAATTTTTGTTTTATTTAAGAGTCAAATATTAAAATTAAAATTTATTCACTTGTCACTATCGCACTCTTGATGGCAGCAGACTTGCGATTGTGCAGCACTCACTTTCCAACGACAAGTGAACTAAGCCAATTTGTTCTTGCGTCGCCTATGGCCAAGCGACGTATGCTCGAGCCTCTGGCCTCGGTTTAAGAAGAAGGTTTTAGAAAACGAGAGCAGAGAGATATTTTTTAAAGAGACGTTATATAAGCAAGCAAGAGAGTAACAACAAGCAAGCAAGAGAGTAACAACAACGGCTCACAATATATAACCTTGGGTAGGGAGAAGTTGACTGCATAGTGTTTAAATGACATGAGAATCCAACAAACTTGACGTACTCTGTTGAAGATTATTGTAAGTGAGTCCCACTGTTAATTGAGTGGAAGATCATGGGTTTATAAGTAAGGAATACTATTTCCATTTATTTGAGACCTTTCGGGGAAGTCCAAAGCAAAGTCATAAGAGCTTATGCTCAAAGTGGACGATATCATACCATTGTGGAGAGTCGAGATTCCTAACATACTCAACTCAAACAAAGTGGACAATATCATACCATTGTGGAGAGTCGTGATTCCTAACATACTCAACTCAAACAAAGTGGACAATGTCATACCATTGTGGAGAGTCGAGATTCCTAACATACTCGATGTTTTTAATCGGACCCATCCAAAAAAAACACCTAAAAAAATAATAAAATACAAAGAAAATCCAGTTAAAAATATTTTCACACTCCTTAACTACAGTGTGGTTAACTACAGCTACTTTCCACGAAGGAGCTGCTACGCGGGTTAAAAAAAAAAAAAAAAAAAACCAAAAACTCGGCGGCCAAAAAATCGTCTTCCTCGTGGACCCCATTTACTCGTTATCGACATTATAATAATAACCACACGGCTTCGGAAAGCAAGAGACTGAACGGTGGCCGTTGGATCCAAGGCAGCGTGGGGCCAGAGGTTAGATAGAGCGACCAACGGCGGAGATTTGGAGATTAGTTTAATTAAATTTTGGATTAATTAATTAACATATTCAGCACGTTTTTTTTTCTTTGTGGAAACGTGGCATGATAAGGACGTTTTGTTTTGTTTTTTTTTTTGTCACCTCATACGCATTCGTCACTTTTTCACGTGCGAAAAAAAAAATCTTTCCTTTTTTTAGTTTTATTATAAATATACTCTTTAAATTAAAAAAAAAAAAAAAAATTAATATTTGGTTGAAAAAATATAAACAATTTCATTTAAATCCTTAAATTTATTATTATTTTATCATATTTAAAAAATAATTATAAACTTTCAAAAATTGTATCATACAGCTATTTTTTAATTTTTTAATTTGACAGTCGAGTAAAGAAGAGGTATGTGAATAAACCAATATCATGTCTAAATGAGAGTGATCCCGAGGATATGATGATTACAGAAAAATTTAAAAGAATTAAAATTCACTTCTTGTACCAATATTGCACGTTTTTCTTTTAGTGGCTCACTGTATCTTTCAACTTTTAAAAAAAGTTAAAAAAAAATATTCTTATCGTTGATACACGTTTAACACTTTTGAACCTCATAAAAAAAAAGGACAATATCTGCTAAGAGTGGAATTAAAGTTGATTTAATATTATTTTTTTGGTAAATAAAATAAAATATTTATTTATTAATTTTTGTTCTCAAAAGTAATAAATAAAAACTAAACTTAATTATTTTGATTGGATTTTTTTTTTAATATATATATATTTTTATTTTAAAAATAAGCATTCACTGTATATGTTTCATTGTACAATGTATTTGAATTAAAGTTTGAAATAATTAAACATAAAATAAATAAATTCAAGCTGTTTCTTGTGGACCTTAAATGAGAGGCTGACGTGGAATTTTTATCTGAAAAAAATACATATTTTTTTAAAAACTCAGCTGGTCGGACAAAAAATAGGGTTTGAGTTTCCATTAAAAATTTGTCGTGAACGTATCAAAATTACGAAATCGCATGATTGAAAATGTACCACTTAAAAAAATATTGATGTAAAATTTAAAATATAAATAATATAAATAATTATTAAACTTGACATAAAACAATATTTAAAAATTTTTAATTTCCGAAACCGTTGTATGTCTACGTGATTATTCATTTATTATTTTTTAAAAATATTTGACCTCTAAGAATATATATCTAAACGAGCGAGTTTGTAACGACCCAGATCCACCGCTAGCAGATATTGTCCTCTTTGGGCTTTCCCTTTCGGACTTCCCCTCTAGCAGATATTGTCCTCTTTGGGCTTTCCCTTTCGGACTTCCCCTCTAGCAGATATTGTCCTCTTTGGGCTTTCCCTTTCGGACTTCCCCTCTAGCTGATATTGTCCTCTTTGAGCTTTCCCTTTCGGACTTCCCCTCAAGGCTTTAAAACGCGTCTGCTAGGGAAAGGTTTCCTCCTCCCCAACCAATGTGGGACATCACAATCCACCCCCCTTCGGGGCCTAGCGTTCTCGCTGGCACTCGTTCCTTTATCCAATTGATGTAGGACCGCCCCCAAATCCACCCCCTTTGGGGCCCAGCGTCCTTACTAGCACACCGTCTTGTGTCTACCACCCTTCGGGGAACAGCGAGAAGGCCGACACATCGTCTGGTGACTGGCTCTAATACCATTTGTAACGACCCAGATCCACTGCTAGTAGATATTGTCGTCTTTGGACTTTCCCTTTCGGGCTTCCCCTCAAAACTTTAAAATGTGTCTGCTAGGGGAGGTTTCCACACCCTTACAAAGGGTGATTTTTTCTCCTTCCCAACCAATTTGGGACATCACAATAGACGCGTTTTAAAGTCTTGAGGGGAAGCCCGAGAGGGAAAGCCCAAAGAGGACAATATCTTCCAGTGGATCTGCGACTATTAAAATATAACTGCTCAACTAAAATAAATTAAATAATTTATTTTTTTAATTATGAAATTTTATATTTTGCCCAAAAATATTAGCATAAAATTTGATTAAAATGTCGGTAGCTAAAAAGTAAATATTGAAATATTATTATTATTATTATTATTACTATTTATTTATTTATTATTATTATTAATTATTCATAAGTGTGAACCAATTGGTTCAAAAATTTGACTCTGCCACACTTATTGAAACATAATTCTTGTGGTTGGAATATTTTCTCAACTTTTATTTTTGTCCATTTTTGTCATAAATATTTTTGTTTTCTAACCAACCTTTTTAAATTGCATTTAATATTAATATAGTTCGAGTCAGATCCCGTATCCATTAGAGAGGAGAACGAAACATTCTTTATAAAGGTGTGAAAACCTCTCCCTAACCAACGCGTTTTAAAATTCGTAAGACTGACAACGATACGCAGCGGGTCAAAACAGATAATATGTACTAGCAGTGAACTTGGGCGGTTATAGTTCATATCAGAACCCATAGGTAGGGGTTCGTTTGTTTTTTTAGATTATTTAAAAAAATCAATACTTATTCACAATACATGTTATATTAATAATTAAAATCTCGTAAATTTAGTAACAACGGGTTACTATTGGTTACAATCGTCAAATATTTTTAACTTTCATCGTGATCTTAAAAGACAGGGTAAAGTTAGGTTGAAACCCTATTTTCAAGTTGACAAAAAAAAAAATGTTAACCGACAAACCGATCTAAATTTTTGGGTTTTCAAAAATTCAACCCTAAACCCGAACGCAAAATAATATACTAATTGTAAATTTAATCCGTAAATATGGGTTCGGGTTTTCACTTATTTGAACTCGACTCAACTCAAATAATTTCATGACCCAACTCAACTGCACGTGATGGGTTGGGTTAATCAAGTTTTTTTGGGTCGAATTATTTTTATTCAAATATAGTCTCGGTTTATTATAATACTCATTATTTACTCGAACGTCACGAATACGAGCAAAAGTGATAAAATGTTGTTAAGATTAAAAATGTGATTTGAAACAAAGTTGACTAATTGGAATAAAATAAATTATTATTAGTCAAAATAGATTTGCAATTTCTCAAAAGGCTATATGAAATAAATAAAGACCATGTAAGATTTGCATGTCTCACATTTTTGTTGCTAAAATCTTCAATTTTGCTTTAATCACCAAAAATAACCTTTTTCAATTTCTATCATTAAACTAAATTCAATTTGATTTTTAACTCTCGACACGTTTCACGGTATGAATTTGTAACCACCATTTATATGAGTGTGGAAACCTTCCCCTAGCGGACGCGTTTTAAAGCCTTGAGAGGAAGCCCGAAAGGGAAAAGCCCAAAGAGGACAATATCTGCTAGCGGTGGATCTGGGTCATTACAAATGGTATCAGAGCCAGACACCGGACGATGTGCCAACCTTCTCGCTGTTCCCCAAAGGGGGGTAGACACGAGGCGGTGTGCCAGTAAGGACGCTGGGCCCCAAAGGGGGTGGATTTGGGGGCGATCCCACATCGATTGGAGGAAGGAAAGAGTGCCAGCGAGGACGCTGGGCCCCGAAGGAGGGTGGATTTGATGTCCCACATTGGTTGGGGAGGAGAACAAACCACCATTTATATGGGTGTGGAAACCTTCCCCTAGCAGACGCGTTTTAAAGCCTTGAGGGGAAATTCGAAAGGGAAAGCCTAAAGAGGACAATATTTGCTAGCAGTGGATCTGGGTCGTTACAGAATTGTTAATAAATAAAGTGTAAAAGACATAGCTAAATTACTTGAACGGGAGGATGAGCTCATAGGAACATTCGATGGAGTTAGATATCGTAAACCAGTAATTGAGTAGGACGTGTGACATAAATGATTAAGATAAGCTTAGAGGAGCTAGTTAGCAGGAAATCAATTATTGAGTAGGTTGTGAGATATCGATGATTGAGATATAAGCTCGAAGGAGCTAGACTATATGATACCGATCGTTAGGTTAAGTCAAATGATTCCACTGATTGAAATAAGTTCATACGAGCGAAAATATGTGAATCCAACCATTGGGTTTGACAATGAGCCAAATGTGACGATATTAGGAATTGAAAACCCTATTGTAAGCTCATATGAGTTGAGTTAGGAAGACCCGAACATGAGAGGGCACATATCGAATTTCCTCCGTTGTAAATGCGGACGATTCAAATATAGACGAGCATTTTCACACACACTCGACAACTTTCAACTGATGTAAAATGACCAGTCTCACTATCACTTGTTGAATTAAAAAATAACGTTCGTTCTCACAAAACATACTATAAGAACACTAGAAATATAGGACTACCGAGAAATGCTTAGAATTTACAATTTTTATCTTCATAGCTCGTACACGGTCAACGTAGATTTTAAACCCGTATCTCTAAAATCTCGAAATTCCATTACCTGTAGACTAACATTAGCGACTTAAAGATTTGCCCTCGGGTTTGAACCCCTACTACACTGAATAATAATCGGTTATTATTAAATTTGAAAAATTAAATTTTTTATTAAACACTAATATTTTTTAATTTTTTTAATTAACTATTCCTAAATTACTTTACAAAATTTCTACCATTAAATATATATATATATATATATATATATATATTAAATAAATAAATAAATATATATATATATATATATTTTGTCGTTATATAGAAAATTGACCACAGAGTGGTGGGTCCCAATTTGGAGCAGAAAAAAAAACGTGGGATTAAACTGTAAAGTGGTGGGACCCGGTTTCATAAAATGGCCAATCATCTTAATTTTAATTGGTCCATTATTTATTTCACTTGTCCACGTCACTCTCCTTACCCTCCACCTCATCCGCCACGCATTACGGCATCTCCACGTGGAGAGCTTTCTTTGGCTGTCTCCATTTTTATGTTATCTCTAGGGGTACCGTCCATTTTAACCTTTGTGGGGCGGGTTGAATTAGTATAGTTCAAAATTCGAGAAGACGGCTAGATTGGTTTTATTTTATGTTATGTCACCGTCCATGAGCACGAGAAAGTTTTTCAATACGCTGCGATAGTGAGAATGTTACTTTCATTCATTCTTAATCAGGTCAACGTATTCACGTGAGTTGAGTTCGTAACGTTCAAAATCTGAGAAGACGGCTAGGTTGGTTTTGTTGTAAGTTACCCACCGTCCACGGAGATGAGAAACATTTTCAACACGCTACAATTTATAGGGTCAATACAATTCGCATGAGTCGAGCTCGAATAGTTTAAAATTCGAGAAGACGGGTACGTTTATTATATATATTCAGAAAAAGCCCAATATGAGGCCTATCTTGATTCAGAAGCCCTAAAGCAATTATGGGTAAAGGCCCACGCCAAGCCCTCCAATATAGTTTAATTACCATTTTGTCCTTGAATTTTTAAGTTTATTTAATTTTAAATCCTAAATTATATAGTTTATTTTATGTTGGTCGTCTATTTTTAGTTTATTATTAAAAAATAAAAAATACTTAAAAAAAAAAAAAAAAAAAAAAAAATCTAAACCAAAATTTTAAGTCAAAACATTTAAACTAATGTTTAAATTTTATTTTATTTTTATAAATTTTTTATTGGAGATTTCATCCACGGCTGATATTTAAATAAAATTTAAAAAATTTAATTACTTTTATAAATTTATGGAAACTAAAATAATTATGTCGACTTACTTTTTCTAGCACGAGTCTTCTCACAATCATTATGTTTATGAATGAATGTATTTAATCGGATCCGAAGAATTCGTCCCAAATGCTAAAATACTAAAATCAAGACAATAATATTCGTTATAAAAAAAAAAAAAATTACAGTGATAATCGATATCAAAAAGTAAATTTTTTTTTTTTTTTTTATAAGCTTAATACTGGAGTCACCTTATTAGAGATGCCCGTTTAATATGTGGGATCAAGGCTCCACGGGACCCACTTAATTAGATGAGAAATCTCCATTTAAATAAATAATAGATATCGATTATGATGTTGGAGGATGAAAATCCCACATTGGTTAATTTAGAGAATGATCATGGATTTATAATCAAGAAATAATATCTCAATTGGCATGAGTCATCGGGAGTGGAAAGCAAAACTACGAGAGCTTATATAATTTTTGAGAGGTAATTTGAGTTAATTCTACTGATTGTCAAAGATATTCATGTTGACGGCTTAATGCCACCGTCGTGGGTTGTTGTTAGGGTTAAATTTGAGAGCTGAAATCCAAATTTGTGTTCACCCACTCGTCTTCTCCATTTCAATTTCCCGAAGGAGGTGTTCCTTCAAGCACACCTCTTTGGGGATTTTTTTCTCTTCCAATTCCTCTCCAATGGCCTCCGACACCTTCTCCGACAAGAACGTCGTCTTCAGGAAGCTCAAATCCAAGTCCGAAAACAAGGTAGTATTCCCTTTTCCGTTGCTTTTTTTTTTTCCGATTCCTCTTCGTTTCATTTCGATTTTGAGTTTCCTCCCCCCGATCTGTGTGTTTCATCTCCAGATCTCTGACTCACTTCCTTGATTCTGGTTATTTTTTGAATCCCAGACGTGTTTTGATTGCAATGCTAAGAATCCGACTTGGGCTTCTGTTCCGTATGGGATCTTCCTCTGTATTGATTGCTCCGCTGTGCATCGCAGCATTGGCGTCCATGTTAGCTTCGTCAGGTGAATTATTACTATTGTTTTGTTTAGGGTTTTGATTACAGGCACTCTTGTTTTCGAATCATTACTATTATTTTTGTTTTGCTAAATGGAGTATGTGTTATGTGTAGTTATTAGAAGTGCATTGCATTGCTTCTATGTGTTTAGTCATCTATGTTAAACCCTGTCCTCCTACTTCCTCGCCCAGCCTTACGCTCTAACATGTTTTTAGAATGTATGGTTTGTCATTTGTAGACACCTTTAGATTATTTCCTAGAAAACTCAAATTGGGTGATGAGAATTACAATATACCAAAGTGATAAGAAATAACAAATTAAATTATATGGAAATCATGTGAATGTGCATACGTAAAGGCCTCGCTCGATGATCACTTGGTTTTTGGGGTTTAAAATACTAGTTCCACTTATGGAGTTTCTTTGTTTTGTTATCTACTTCTAATGTTTTTAAAACCCGAGCTAAGTTGAGAATATAGAAAAAACATGGCTACTGTAAAATATTACGAAGGTGTACATTTTTATATATCGAAACTGTTGCCTCATGAAAGTGTAAATACACATGTATCTTTATGTATGAGAACAAGATGAGGTTCGGGCTAGCACTGTAGTGGCTATTTATTGATGCAGGATGGTTCTGCAATAGACGTTTATTTATTTTTTTTCGTGGAAAGACAGATTTCAGAGAAATATTTGTAACCTTCCTAACCTCAGGCAAGGACTGGTCCTTAGTCCTTCTGCCTTATCGTTCCAATGTGGTCGATCTGCCAACTGTTAGTACACATGCATGACTATGATTATGTAAAAAAATATTTGTTCCATCTTGATTTTGAATTCTTCACCCTTTGGATTGCATCTTCAGAGAATGCGTTTGTTGTTCTTCATTATTATAAACGTCAATGGTCATATTATCCAGATCTCCCTGTGTTAACAGCTTGTCAGTTGCAAATTTATAAACTGCTGGTCCAGCTTGGTTTTGCCACCACGTCGACGATTTAACATTAGTTCATTGTCTCCTCTCATGGATGTGTTCCTTTATACTTGTTTCTTTCTGACCTCTGCAAAAGAAAGACCTAAATCCCTTTGGAGAAATGCAGTTTCTTCTGTTTGTAGGGTCGGGAAATTTAGAAAACTAGGAATAGTTGTCTTTGTAAAGATAGCAAGGGGAGTTCACAGAGACTTACGATATAATTATTTCAGTACGTACATATGAGTGTATAATGCGAAATGATTTTGTAGCTGCCTCTTCTTAATTTTTGCTAGTTAGGTGCCTTAGTTTCCCCATTTTATTCCCTACTCAAGTTACTGGGGACGCGAGGCTGACTTCGAGTCACACAATCCTCTTCTGTCAAAATTTTGCAGTCTATTACTTGTCAAAATCAAATGTTAGTGGCCTAAAAGAAAGCACTACATGTATTGAGTCAACAGAACTCTTAGTTGCATTTGGTGAACTGTAAGTGCAGTTTATTATCTCTAATTTCTTTCCGATTCCTGTTGATATTAAATACATGTGGCTTGCATAACTTGCTACTCAGGGTTTCAAGTGAAATAACGCGTCAAAGGTTATGATAGTCTTGAAAAGTATCTGAGAGTACAAGTCCCTTATGATGGGAATGATTTTGATGTTATTAGGTTCTTCAATTATGTAGGTCCACAAATTTAGACTCTTGGACTGTGGAGCAGCTTAAAACAATGAGTTTTGGAGGAAATAACCGAGCACAGGTTTTCTTTAAGCAGCATGGATGGTCCGACGGAGGCAAAATCGAGGCCAAATATACATCAAGAGCTGCTGAATTGTATAAACAATTACTTTCAAAAGAAGTTGCTAAAAGTATGGCAGAAGAGATGGCGTTGCCATCTTCCCCAGTTTCTTCTCTGTCAGGCCAAGTAACAAATGGACCTCCTGATGTTAAGACTAATGAAGTTGCTAAAGACAATGTCTCTGGAAAGCAAGAAGCTCCCGAAAGTTCTGCCTCGCCAAAAGCTTCTCAGACGGTATTCTCAAGTACTGTGAAGAAGCCCATTGGTGGGAAGAAGCCAGGGAAAACTGGGGGACTTGGTGCCCGAAAGCTCACTGCCAAGGTAATAATAATGCGTTCTACCACTGTGAACAGACCGTAATTTGTTATATTGGATAAAGTCGTTAAACCAACTTTCAATTAACCTCAAATATTGTTTTTGAGAAACATTTAGCTTGACTACATAATTTGCACTCCCTGCAGCGAAGTGAAAATTTATATGATCAGAAACCTGAAGAACCCACAGTTCCAGTTTCATCTTCAACTGCGATCAAAACTCCTGCAACTGGTTCATCTGTTGCATCTCGCTTTGAATATGTAGAAAATGTCCAATCATCTGATGTCAATTCTAGTGGCTCTCATGTAATTAGCCATGTGGCTCCTCCAAAGGCATCGGGATTCTTTGCTGAATTTGGAATGGATGGGGGTTTTCCAAAGAAAGCGAGTTCCAGTTCCTCGAAAGTGCAGGTTCGGAAGGAATTGTACTTACTGAGTTTGCAATGAATTTAGCATGCATCACTAAATCAACCATGGGAAAATGAGGAATTGTCTAATGTAGGCCGTAAATCTGAAACTCTTTGCTGTTGTCATCCTGTCATTATTCATGAATCATGTTTATCCCTAGTCGTGCATAATTGATGGTATGTCTTCATGCATCCACGACTAGCTTTTTGCATCTTATGTTTATTCTTTTTTGGTGTCTGAGTATGAAATTCTCTTTTGTTCAACACTTTTGGTACTCAAAAAATGAATTACTCTGAAAATGCCACATCTTTTCCCTGATTTCATGGGACGAAAATTTTCGGACTATGTCTGTTACTTGTTGCACTGGTTGAAATAGGTTGCAATTTCTTTTTTGGGTAAGTTTCGTGAACACGCCTTTACGATAAGAAGCAATTGCTAGTCAAACAGAACCCATCAGAATTCCTAAAAAAAATACCTCAGTAATGGCATGCACAAACACGTATCATGCTGGTTGATGATGACATGGGTTCATAACATCTCTTCATTTGGTCTCTGTTCTCATCTCACAATATGATGATGTCAGATTGAAGAAAGCGATGAAGCGAGGAAGAAGTTCTCCAATGCCAAATCTATTTCGTCAGCTCAATATTTTGGTGATCAGAACAGAGCTGATGCTGAAGCTCAGGCCTCCCTGCAAAAGTTCTCGGTATGTACCTTTATCGTTAATGAAGCGGAAATTGTTATCCAGACTTTTCTAGTCGTACCTTTGTATACTGACCTCTTACCATATGTGACCCTTCAATCCTTCATGATGGAACCTGAGATCCTTTGAGTTAAGCTTCTTTCACTTTCTGTATACTGGTATCGTGGCACGACGAACGATATTTTGTTTCATACGTTCCACAGATTGGATGCAAGTCGTTTCTTTATACAGCCAAGATCTCTGATTTGAAATGGGTATATAATAGTTTCATTCCTCTTATTCTCCATCCTTCAATTCGCAGGGTTCGGCTTCCATCTCTAGTGCCGATCTATTCGGTCACCAACAAGATAATCTTTCCGCTGATCTTACTGCAACCGAGTTTATTAACCGGATTTCTATTCAGGTTCTAAGCTATCCTTGCTTGTTCTCGTAATCTTCTAAAACTATTTAGTGCATTTTAGCATGATGTTACATACATCCTTATTTAAACTGCCAGGCACAGCAGGATCTTTCTTCTCTCAAGAACATAGCTGGAGAAACAGGGAAGAAGCTAAGCTCTTTGGCATCCACATTAATTACAGATCTTCAGGACAGAATCATCTGATACAGTTTTAAGTGTTTGTTCTCCACTGTAGAATTTGCCCGAACTCAAAACTCGAACTCGATACAGTTTTTTTATTATTACCCGTCGATTTTATTACTCAGGAATGTAAAGAAAATTCAGTATACAGATTCTTTCAAAAACGACGTTTTACCCAGGACTTGAATTGGCTGGTTACTTTGTTTTTCAAGCTTGCTGCATTGATGAACCATGTGCCTTAGTTCTATTTACAGCAAACATACCATATTTTCACCCCTTCTCATAATAGCTTAGGACCTCAATTTGTATTGAGTTTTGCTTTTAGTTATGAGTTTTTTGGATCGAATCATGTGCGATGTGTTGTATGATTATTTAGTCTCGTTATTAAAAGGTTTAGGAGACCGACCCTCTAGTCTACGAAGCTTAGCAAATGGATTTGATCGTTCTTGGTTTCGGGAATATTAAATTTAGGAACTAAACTTATATTTCAATGGGGTTGATGGAAAAATTTGAGTATCGCACAACGGGTTTGGACATACCGCCTGACCTATGAGACAAAACAAATTGGTCTTTTGTGCACGTTTATATAAAATTTTATTATTATTTTTTATGAAGAGAAATTTATTTGGAAGAGTTATAAATTTTTAGTAAATATTTTGAATTGATAAAATTTTTAAAATCTTGATTTAATAATTTAAGAAAGAAAATGATTCAATAAAGGAAAATAGAAGTTAATTAGTGTGAAGAGTAAGGAGGCTTTAGGGTTTTTAGAGAAAGGGGTAGTAGTTGAGATTTGAGTGTCAGTCTCCACAACTAACTGTTGAGAAAGGAATTAAAAAACGAAATCAACTGTCGATTATCGTCCTCCGCGTCCTTTCCTCTAATTCTCTCTTCAAAATTTCCTTTTCCCCCTTTTGTTCTGAAGCGGAAAGGTCCAATTTTTGGGAGTTTTTGAGTTTTCCCTCCCTTTTCAAATCATACCTTAAAACCCCTCCAATTGATTTTCGTTTTCCCTCTCTTTTCCGGTTCCCCCGCTCCAATTTTCCCCTGAAATCTTCCCCCTCTTTCGTTTTCTCTCCAATTTTCCATAACCCATCTCTGTTTCGTTTCATTAGAGCTCGTTTTTTTCTTGTATTCACCCTAATTATCTTGTTCCACTCTCTTTAATGGCGACCCATCTGGCGGAATCTCAAGAAGCCGATAGATATTTGGTTCCTCCGTTGGAAATTGAAGGTGGGTATTGGCAGTCGACTACTGATCAAGCCCTAACTCAGCAATCTCTGCCTCCGCCCTCGTCTTGTGGAGATGGGGATTTTTCCTTTTCGCCTATTGACGGCTCTGCTAATCAGTCTTGGGGTACTTCTTCGATAAACCCTAATGGGTCTTCGTCATTTTCAATTTACTCGTCTGATTCTGATGCACTCGTGCCATTGCCCTCTTTGCCCGTTTCATCATTCGTTGACAATTCATTGAATTGTTCTTCAGAACAAGGTTTCCCATCAAGTTCAGTGGCTGCCCAAGGAGCCAAATCTTTATCAGTGGTGAGTCCTTCTAGTAATTAGTTCTTTGCAATTCGTTGTAATTGACAGTTTTTGGGCTTTGATTTTGGTTATGTTCTGATTTCGTAGGGTGCGGGGCTTGCAAATATGGGTAATACTTGCTTTATAAACGCAATCCTGCAGTGCCTCACTCATACTGCTCCATTTGTGGAGGGTCTTCGATCTGTCACTCATGATATGCCTTGTAACAGTAAGATCTTCATAATTTCCGATGTGTTCTATCTGTTTATGAAATTTTATTTATCCAATAGTTGTTAAAGATCGCAAAATTGCACCGCAGGTGAAGATCTTTGTGTTCTTTGTGCAATTCGTGATCATATCGAGCTCTCCTTAACATCTATGGGCGGGATTATCTCCCCACTTCGACTTGTCGATAACTTGAACTGTATCCTTTTCTGTATTTTTTTGCACAAGATTTGTTTTCTTTCAAATTTCTGTTAATTAGTGCTTTTTGTCTGTTGTGTGATGTGATTATCTATGATTTTTGGATATGAATGGTTTGTGTTGCGTGTATTTAATGTTGCAGTTGTTTATATACTTCTCTATTTGATCATATTAGCATTTGAAAACTTTGGTATACTGTTGTTATTCTTAAGCTATTATTAGACTTCTCGTCTTGTTTTCGGAGATACCAGCAGGAAGACGCCCATGAGTTCCTGCAGTGCTTCTTGGATAAACTCGAAAGATGCCTGGTAAGAGAAGCCAAGGATCAAATTTCTTTTGAGGATGATGATGATCTAGTGAATAACGTGTTTGGTGGTCGTCTCATAAGCAACGTAAGAACGTTAATTATCTGTTCTGTTCTGTTTAGAGTATTGAGCTTCTGTTTCTTGTCATTTAACAATTTGCGTTATATTCAGCTATGCTGCTGTAATTGTGGCCATTGTTCTGAAACCCACGAGCCTTTGGTCGACCTGAGCTTGGAGATTGAGAATGTCGACTCCCTTTCTAGTGCTTTGGAGTCTTTCACCAAGGTGGAGAAGATTGGTGATCCAGAGACAAAATTTAAGTGTGAAAACTGCAAAGAAGAGGTGTTGGTGGAGAAACAGCTTAAGCTCGAAAAGATCCCTTTGGTTACTACATTCCACTTAAAGAGATTCAAGGCTGATAGTTCTTTCGTCGAGAAAATCGAAAAGCACTTGGAGTTTCCGTTAGAGTTAGATTTGCAGCCGTACAGCGTGAGAGGCCGTGATGCAGAGGTGAAGCCTAAATTTTCTTATCTTAGAGTGATGCCCCACATTTGGTTTTGAGGTTCATTACTGATGTTTTCTCTGTCTTTCCCTTTGATGATAAAAGGTGGAGCTCAAGTATGAATTATATGCAATTGTGGAACACACAGGGTTTTCCTCTACTTCGGGACATTACTTCAGCTTCGTTCGCTCGTCTCCCGATACATGGCACAGAATGGATGACTCAATGGTATAACATTTGTGAACTATTTTTCAGTTTTGTTTAGATTGGCAAATGATTGAGGCAAATGATTGAGTTAGTGATTAGTTTCCTTTCCATTCGTTCTTCGTTTCGTGTTTTCTTCTTTCCCCGACTTCTCAAGGTCTTGTTGGTCCTGCATTTGGGTACTTGCCATTGGCTGTAAATCAGTAGAATCATTTAGATCTCGTCATCATTTTCAAAACTTTAGTAGCCGTTACGTATTTTTGAATTACGACATTTGATCTGATGTTGTGCTGTCGTGATCTTTTCGGCCTTGTGGATAATTACTATCAAGAGTATGCTTTAGGGAAGTGCAATAAGCTTGTTCTGAAGAAGAAAAGCTCTCTGGTTTTGATGTTATGTAGGTTACTCCAGTTAGTGAAGATTATGTTCTGTCAAGGGAGGCCTACATTCTGTTATATAAGAGGAAGGGAACTTCATGGTTCTCGAGTTTAATCCAACAACGAGATCCTTGCTTGAATTCATGTTCCGATACTTTGCATAGTATCGATACTGTTCGCTCTTCGTTGTCTGCTGAATCTGTCGTCAATTGTGAAACTACGAATGTGCCTGTGGATACATTGCGGCTGAGTCCTGCTCAGTTTTCTGTTGAAATGGGGGAGCAAGATACTGGTGCCAATGATTTGGGAAATCCTACCTCTGCTAACTTGCATATATTTGAGAGTGCAGCACTCGAGTCTTCTCCCATCGTACCTAAGAACCTCTGCTCGAACGGCAACGATGAAGGTATTGATGGGTTTCGTCCTCTATCACCGACGAGATCTCCCAGCCCTGATATTGTTTTCCAACCTCCAGGTAAAGCGTTGTTCTTATCTTTATATGTTTTCTATTTGATGTTGGTTGGACTGTATTGATCTAGGAAGTTTATATTTTGTTCAGAACCACAATACCAAATCCCAGTCAGTCATCTGAAGACCGAAAAGTGCTCGACGTCTGGAAGGCCATCGAACAAGGGTGTGGAAGATCCTGAAAGAAAAGCAGCCCTGAGATACATTAAGAAGAGCATGCCGGGTTCGAGAGGGTTGAAAATGATCAATGCTATATTGGGACCTCAAAATGAAGGTCCCTTAAACAAGAAGAAGAGACTAAGGTCATTGCCATGCAAAAGGTCAAGCCCGCCGAACAATCGTCGCAAAACGAGTATAGTTTTGTGATGCACTTCGTAGCCAGCCAAAACCGAAGTGAACCGAGTTGATAGATTTTGCTAAGTAGTTCCCTTGCCTTTTACCCTTCTTTTCTGTTGTTTTAGAGGTAAATATGTGGTGGAAGACGTTTAAAATTTATTTCTAGCTATCATAAGTTCGGGTTTTGGGTTCGACCTCGGTGAATCGAGATGCTTTTTCAATCTGTATAGAGAAACGTTTTCAGTTCGAATGCTCTACATGTTATATAATCAAATTCTGTGTTGACAATCTGTTCCAATTTATTACTACTTTTTGATCTTGAATGATTCTTTAGAGATGATTACTATGCTCAGTAGTGAAGAAAGTGTAGATTTTGACAGAATCAATGAGAATGTTTGTTGGTTTGTTGAGGAGAATCCAACACATATTCTTGAAAGCATCAAAGCTTGTTCTTTAATATTCTGAAGCCAGGTAAACACATGAACACTACCTAGTCTTCCAACAACATTCTTTCCTCTCCTAATCTTGTTGTCTTGTGACATGGCAGAGGCTGGAGACGAAGCCATGGGAGACGACGGTATCGCTACCCCGACTCCAACGCCAAGTTTCAGCTCATCATCAGAGGCTGCAAACAGACACATAGTGGTCGTCATGGACGGAATGGAAGAGTTCACAACAAAGCCACTCGAATGGGCGTTGGATAACGTCATCAAGCCTGGTTGCGTCGTTACTCTCATCGGCGCCATGCCGTGGCTCAACATTCCTCGTTAGTAATCAAGTTTGTTTTCCTTTCTCTTGCACAATCTTGTTGTATTCTCTAAAGATCATTGTACTGTTCTTGATGAAGTTTCTTCCAAAACTTGGTTGGATATTTGGCCATTCAACTTGGAGGAGATGCCATTTGTGAGAGGGGAAAGGGAGTGTATCACTGAACCCAAGTATGCAAAACTTGAAGCTGTGCTATCTCTCTGTACACAATATGGTGTATGTATAGATATCTACATATCAATATATATATATATCTATATATATGTATATATGTATATCATTGAGTATTGTTTGTTCTTCAGGTTGTGCCACAAAAGAAGGTTATAATGGGTCATCCACTTAGGCTGCTGATTGTTGAGCAAATCTCTGGGCTTCATGCAACATGGGTTGTATTCGACAAGTAAGCTATCTATCAATTGTGTTTGTTTGTTTAAGGTATTAAGAGAACTGATAAACATAACAACAAACATGACAGACATCAAAGAAATAACAGAGCCTTTTATGCCAAGAAAATTAAATGCAATATGGTGATGCTCAAAGAAGATGGTGGTGTTGATATGATCAATAGGGAGCCTGAATTTCCTAGCGCTTCCACTTCCGATTCCAAACCGTCTTATTCTACGCTAATTAGTTGAATCGTTGTCGTTTTAAGTTTCGTACAACTTTTGATCTAGTTGAATCGAAGTTATCATGACTCGATTGGTTGATCTGTTGTTTCAGGGTATGCTCATGTTTAGCATATTTTGTGGGGATGTGTACTAGAATAGGAGGTGATGATATCTGTGCCCTGTTCCATGGATATCTCGACTCGTATACAAATGAAAAGTAGTAAATCACACTAGAATTTGGATTACATTGAAATATGAAATGGGAATGTTTATGAATCAATTAAGGGTACTTTATGTCCCATTCTTTGATCATCACGATAGTAAATTTAGTATCCATTAAGAACAACGTAATTTTCATGGTGCATACCCACCACCATGTCCTCCGCCTTGTCCGCTGCCTCCGCCAGCTCCATATCCACCTCCTTGTGCACCTCCACCACCATAGCCGCCGCCGGAGCCGCCTCCTCCACCACCTCCATGTCCTCCTGCTCCACTTCCTGAGCCGCCTCCTTCTCCTCTGCCACTTCCGTATCCACCTCCATTTGCTCCTCCGCCACCATACCCACCACCGGAACCGCCACCTCCTCCACCTCCATGCCCTCCTGCTCCGCTCCCAGAGCCGCCTCCATGTCCTCCGCCACTTCCATATCCACCGCCATTTGCTCCTCCGGCACCATAACCACCACCGCCTCCACTTCCCCCACCACCTCCTCCTCCATAACCTACTCCCCCACTACCGTAACCACCACCTGACCCAGCTCCACCTCCACTTCCATATCCACCACCGGGGCCATAACCACCCCCGCTACCACCTCCACTTCCTCCACCACCACCACCATTGCCATAACCACGATCTTCTCCACCTCCATATCCAGCGCCACTTCCTTCACCTCCACCATTTCCATATCCAACACCTCCATATCCAGAGCCACCTCCACCTCCGCGTCCTCCTCCACCACCACCGGCATATCCAGCAGTAACTCCATATCCGCTACCACCACCCTCTCCACCACCATATCCAACAGAAACGCGGCCTAACACCGGGACTTGGACATTGCCATCATAGGCAACAAGGGTTCTAGCAGCAGAAGCTAACCCAAAACCCAACAAAGCAAAGAAAACAAGGTATTGCATTGCATGATTCTCCATGGGTATTCAAAACACAAGATCTATGTCTATAATGCACACTCTGATCCCTTTATATAGGAATTGGTGGAGTGAGGATCAGCTCCTAAGTGGGATAAAAGCACATGCAAAAGTGGCCCAATATCCATTACCCATTAGTGTGCCTCCGCTGTTTCCCATAACTGTGTTTCACCAAACAATCGACTTCCGATAAATCAAATTTCACCTACCCGACTTATGGTTCGCTTTGACCCATTACATATTGTCGTTAGTCTTACGGTCTTAAAACGCGTTACTAGAAAGAGATTTTTACACTCTTATAAGAAGAACGGGTATAACGCTCGGTATCTGGCTCTAATACCATTCGCAACATTCCAAACCCACTACTAGTAGATATTGTTTGGTTCAATTTAATGGATGACAAAATAAGCATAAGAAGACTAAGAATAATGCTTAGATGGATTGATGCGACATTCGACAAATAGTTGGATATTTGCCACTTCATTTACCTACTAATTATCATTAAATTGATGAATCGATCTCCATTCTATATCTATCTTGGTTCATACTTGAAACCAAAAAAAATTGGACTTATTTGAAGAAAAGTTAGGTCACCACTTTATTAATCTTGAAAAGTATTAACTATTCTCGATCGACTTTTCTTGAATTATTTTTAAGAGTGAAGACCGTTCTCACGAATCGACATGAATCCTTTTAGCATGCTCTTTTCTCATTCATATGTTTTCTAGTAAATTTTTTCGAAGGTCACATGACATAGACTTAACTTTAGAATTTCTATGATTGAGCCACGAAAAAGAATGTGCACCTTGTTGGTATAATGTGAGATCCCATATCGGGTGGAGAGGGGATCGAACCATTCCTTCTAAGGGTGAAGCTTTTACTCTATTAGGGGTGAAGCTTGCCCAAGTTCAGGTGAATATAGCTTCTTCCTTTATAGAGCATGTGTAACAGTCTAAGCCCACTACTAGTAGATATGACCATTTTTGAGTTTTCTGTTTTGAGCTTCCCCTTAAATTTTTAAAACGTGTTTTCCAGGGAGAGGTTTCCACACACCCTTATAAAAAATGCTTCGTTCACCTCTCCAATGAACCGTTAGAACATGAGAGCTTAGTGTTGAGGATTATTGGGAGGGAGTCCCACGTTGGCTAATTTAGGGAATGATCATAGGTTTATAAGTAAGGAATACATCTCCATTGGTTTAAGGCCTTTTGGGAAGCCAAAGCAAAGACATGAGAGCTTATGCTCAAAGTGGGCAATATCATACCATTGTGGAGATCCGTGATTCCTAACACTTAGATATGTGGAAGAAACTTTAAAGGCTAAAACGGAACTGCGCAACGCTAAACTCTTAGATGAGGAGAATGAAACATTTCTTATAAAGGTGTAGAAATCCTTCTATCGAAATGGAAAGCCCAAAAAGGATAATATTTGCTAGCGGTGAGCTTGAGTTGTTACATAGAATGTCAGAACAATGTTAGGAACCACGACTCTCTACAATAGTATTATATTGTCTACATTAAACATAAAGTCTCATTGACTTTGAATTTTTTTTTTGATGAAATGAGCACTCTTGTTTCTCAACACAACTCGCAAACAATTTAGACCCGACAAATAAATGATGCTCGTTCTCATGTAAGACCTCTAACTTTATCTATTTAGCATTGTTCTAGATGAAAGTTAGCACTGTTCTAGATGACTCTTCTACCACAAATCTTTACTAGAACTACACATTCGAAATTTACAACTTTTTTGTTTGAACACGTGAGGATTCTATTGATATCGATACCACTTGATAGGAACAAAAACCTTCTCAATGATATGATATTGTCCACTTTGAATATAAGCTCTACAAATTTGGTTTTGGTTTCCCTAAACAGACTCTATAAATTAATATGAAACTTTAACAATTCTCAACAAACCCTTCATAATTCTCGAGTTTATGCAATATATGAAGGTGGGATCGAACTTCTAACCTTGTAATCGTAGCAAAATCGTAGCAAAATTGAGAGAAAGAAGGTAGTGTGAACTATGAAGTAGAAAAGTAGCAGCAAAAGAGAGTGTGTAATGGACATTTATGAATTCCCACAAGCTAATGCCTAAAACCCTTTGTCTCTATGGTTTGATGGATCATTGTTTTTGAATCATAACAACGTGTGGGTCTCTCTCTCCATTATCTCATATTGCTTCCTTTAGTGGATCTCTCCTTTTTGTTCACGCTTCAACAAGCTTTGTATTTCTACACTTTTCTTGTTCTTTATATGCTTTCAATACATCATTTCTGACGTCTAAATGAAAGTATGCTCTTCAAATCCCATGTTTGTAGTATAGAGATCAAGCTCGATCTGAGAATATTTGTGAGATCTTACGTTGGTTAGAGAGGTAAACGAAGCATTTTTTATAAGGGTGTGGAAACTTTTCCGTAGTAGACATGTTCTAGAACCTTGAAGGAAAACCCGGAAGGGAAAATTCAAAGAGGACAACATTTATTAGCGGTAAACTTGAATTACTACAATATTTTTCAATTCACTTAGACATATTTCAAGAACATAAGAACAATCAAATGTGTTTCTTCAACGACCTAACTTCTAAGACATGATCAGATCAGAACCGCTACGATGAGTTTTTTCAAAACTAAATCAAGTTGGAAATAACAAAAGAGCTCAACAACCAGTTTTGGACCGAGTCCGACTCAATTTTTCATCCTCATTTCGATCTCGAGATTTGTTTGTCCTCATGTTTCCTAGTTTTTTTTTGAATTTATACTTAAAAGAGACTGATTTTAATTGCTTTTCAATTGTTAGACACTCTTTTATTGTAAACTTGAGACGATGGTCTACTTGTATGTATGCACGAGAATTATTGATCATTATGTTATGGCCTTAGAGTAAATTGTCTATTTGTGTGCATAAGAACTTTACGATCCCTTCGAATTGAGCTATGCTTGTAGCAAAAAGTATCATGCTTTTCAAGTAAGTGGCACTTCGAAATTTCGGCTTTGGCTATGCTTGTAGTAGGTATGAAAGCAGGATATAAAAAGAATTTTATAGAAATTTGAGCCTAAGCGGAATTGATTCAATCTATGAAACAAGTATGTCGAAGTTATATGATGCATGTGTCTCGAGAAATGAATTGTTAAGCTCTTATTTGGATGGACCTGAAAACATGTCTTTAGTATGATAAAAAGTACGATATAGGAACTTGTTATAAATATTTGAGCATGAGATGATATAAGTTGAACGTTATTATGCATGTTTTTTTAAGAAAAGTACGAATTGAACTATGAACAGTATGATTTTGAAATTTTGACTAGGTGTCCATGTTAGGTCCCTATGCTCTGTCTCTATTATATATGTATATGTCACGACCCAAATTTTTACAATGAACCGTGAACGACAATGTTGTGTAGTGTGTCTGGATGAAAAACTCGAAAAGACATCAACACAAAAATCATTTATTTCATAAGAAGAAAGTTTCAATACAAAGAATCAAATCGTTGACTAGTTTTTACAATGAAAGTTTGTGAAAATAAAAGACTAGACTGACGCCCCGGGATATACTTTCCTCTGTGATCATCCACGTCTCTCAAACATGCCCTCTCTCAATCCATAGCAACACGCATCTAAAAAGAAAAATGTAGCAAGGATGAGTATAAAAAAGTTATGCTTATTAAGCCACCTATTTGTAGGGTCTCATGACGTTGTAGGCTTAACAGATTTCCACGGACATACAAGCATTCTATACATCATGCTTCCATATTCTTGATTCTCTAATCACCTAATTTCATTTCATGGTAAAACTATCCACCTTGCGTAATTATTCTAGCATGCATGCAATCCAATCGAATCTTACAAGTATTGCTTCCTAAATACCGTGTGGTGACTTACATGATTGATGAGTACCTTTTCGTTTAGCGTTTCTACACAAATAGGGTGTCCAAAAAGTGTGATTTTCTTCGATTAGGTCCTAAATCACACAAAAATATGGTTATAATTGGAATCGGGATAAAAATCAAGCAAACGGAAGTCGAACGAACCGAAAACCCACTTACACGCGTCGACACGCGTCAAGAGAAGTCTTACTCATGGCTTTCACACGCAAGTACCATGCGCGTGAACTTTCTATAGTCGCGGGTCAGGCATCTGGTTCGCGTCGCTCGGGTTGGACCGATGGTTAGTTGATCCGATGTGTTGTGGGTCGGATCGAGTCGATTGGCAGATTGCGGGTCGATTAGGGTTTGTAGAGGCCGCGTGTCATGGAATGAACAAAGCTGCATTGCTCCACACGACGTTCGACGCGTATCTCCACCGTCGCCTGATGCGTGTCCTACTCCTGGTGGTATATGCGGTTCCTTTCACCAATCGACACATGGCTCGCCGAAAATTTTTCTCTCTCCTAACGGGTCACGAAATCGATTCGAGTTAGTTTTCTTTCCATTTTTTCTTTTTTATATATTTTGAGTCTTATCTCGAATTGAAATGTTTCATTGACGAAAGTTATATCATGTAGATCCATCTAGGCCACATTATTTTCTTGAATTTAAACATCAACCACAGACTGAGTTGAGTCGGAAGTAGGTTATTTACCGTTCTTGGACTATTCTCAGATCTCCACTTTTGGGTCGGGATCTCGGCCATACTTCTTCACTCATCCTATGGAAGTAGGGGCTATGGAGTGTTGGACTCGATCAACCTCTTGTACTTCTTTTGAATATGTTTTTGGAACCCTTTGGTTTTTGTATTTTTAGACTTTATGAACCATGTTTTGGGTGTGCATCCTTGCCTTAAATGTGTACTTAAACGTTGTTTTAAGATTGATTTTTTTTTTTTTTTATCTGCATGCACGTTTAAACCGTCTTAAATTAATGCATGTTTTTAAATATTCCACGTCTTTGAGTAACAGTCTGTGGCTTGAGTCCTTCGAAAGACGAGTCGTTATAGAAAACTATCCTTACAAATCAACATGAGTCATTTTAGCATGCTTTTGTCCTCACTTACATGCTTCTTAAAAAAAAAAAAAAAAATTCTTAGGAGGCTACCCAATATAGGATTACTTAATATCTATGACTCAACCACTTAAAAGGAATAACTGGTACTAGTAGAAATTTTGGTTCTTTTAAACCCTTAACCATTTTATCTTTAGGATGATAAACCATTGATTAGAATTTGACATTCATAAAAAAAAGGTTGGACATAGATTTAGAAAACAACATTCTCTAACCCAATTTCTTTATTTTGTTAACATAATGAATATTGGGTTCATTACTTAAAAGAAGGGTTTCAATTCTTGTTTGAGATGGAGTTTGTGAGTGCATATCCACCGTCATAACCTCCTTCTTCTCCACTTCCTTTGCTATTATCATGTTCTCCTCCGTGACCTCCTCCACTGCCGTAAGCTCCGCCGGCCCCAATTCCAGAACCACCAGCATGGCCTCCGTAACCACCGCCGGCGCCAATGCCAGAACCACCAGCATGGCCTCCTACTCCGTCTCCCCTTCCATACCCACCGTCGACAACTCCACCATTTCCATATCCATGGGAATCTCCATACCCATTTCCATTTCCATTTCTACTTCCATAGCCGATATCATGATCTCTTCCTTGCCCATACCCACCATTGCCTCCATTTTCATAACCTCCACTTCGCCCACCACCGTAACCAACACCATGATCTTCTCCACCTCCATATCTACTCCCACTTCCATATCCTGCTCCTCCTACGCCGGAGCTAACCCCTCCTCCGTATGCGTTTCCTCCACCGTTACCATATCCCGAACCCCTTACTCCACCACTTCCATAGCCTGAACCTCCGAGAGCAGAGCTTCCGTCTCCATATCCTCCACCCGATCTTCCACCATATGCTTTATCATAGGATTCGTCACGATGCCCCGAATCGTACCCTTCTCTAGGGTTAGGGCGATCGTAACCATAGTGACGTGTTCGGGGATCATAATCAAGAAGGGTTCGGGCAGCAGAAGCTAAACCCAACCCTACAAGGAGAAGAAAGCTAAGGCACAAGACTCTAGTGATAGCCATGGAGAGAATTTGAGGATGCCTAGAATGAATCCATTGATCTCTTTATATAGGAAATGGTGGAGGGTTTATCATCTTCTCTATGGTGTGCTTAATGGTGTTTTGGGCGCCACATGCAGAAAAAAGAAGAAAGAAAAAAAAAAAAAAAGGATATATACCTCCACAAATGTTCATGAGGCAAGCACTATAATGTGCCTTTTCTCATATTTGGCTCACACATTAGATTTGAACTAAATTATATGAATATTTATTTAAGGCTTTGATGTCATCTTCGATTGACACGATCTTACAAGATTTAGTAAGATTTAGCGAAAGAGCAAAGAAAAATTTAAAAGTGTGGGTGAAAGTAATATCTATAGTTCACTGCTTAGTTTATTTTGATAGCTTCTTCTTGCTTCACATCAGATAAGGTTGATAATTTATTTGGTTTTAGGAAGATATTTGTATGATTAATTCACAATGGTTATAAAAATCCACTACATAAAGAACATTTATTTAATTAGGGCTCTTTTTCTCTTTTGCTACTTGAGCCGCTATGGGATTTAAGACATGAAATGGGTTATGAAATGATATTGCATTACTATGATATATTTTACATATCATTTATGCATGTTTTCCTAATTTCCACTTGAACAAAATACATTAAATAATCTTCCATTTAGAATACAATAATTGTGGAGTTAATCATCACACATTTTAATGATATTAAATTCATAGTGTTTGCACTCAAAAAAACCTAAAAAAGAATCTCATATCTGATAGTGCTTAACCTATTGAGAGTAATGTACTTTGTCAAATAACATGGTAGCAATTTTATTTTTAGATATATTATCTTATAGATATAATTTTAGAATCTTAACCTTCTTATATAATCTTTTTTTAATCTATGGTAAAAGTGGTTCAAAAGGAGTTAAAGCACTGAAAAAGTCTTAAAACTAGCTAAAATAGTTAAAAGATCTCAATTGGATCATAGGTAGTCACTTCAATTGAACCAGTCATATCATCATCTTCTATTTAATTGAACCAGTCATATCATCATCTTCTATTTAAGAAAAATGTTAGAAAAATGTGAGATTCATCAGCATAGAATGCTTGTCTTGAGTTAGTTTTTTCATCAAACTTGTAAATCTTGCATCTACGAAGTTAAAAGTATAAGTCATCAATGGTAATCTGCTTACAAGGGAAATCATCGAAGGAAGGCACAATACTCACTAGAAAATTTATGTTGATGTGAAGCGAAGGGATTTAGAGTTCGCAGTGGGATACAAAGTATTTCTTAAGGTGAGCTCGGAGAATATGTGCTAAAACCACTTCACCTAAATGATGTGAAATTTCTCTATTTATAATTAAAAAAAATTACAAGGATATGGAAATAGCAATAAATGGAAAGAGCAATAAATGTAAAGATACATATGTGTAATGATTGTCTATATAATAAAAGATCAAATATGATATATATGGTAAACTATAATTTAGTAGTAAATATTCTTAGCACCCCCGTAAGCTGAGCGTTGGATTTGAACGAATGTGAAGCTTGGATCTGAAAAATTCAAAGAGAGGTCGAGAAACACTTTTTGTGAAGATGTCAACAACCTGGTTCGGAGGAGGCGTAGAGAAGCACTTTCTTGGCCATCAAAAATTGTAGAGGGATCGTCGCTCAGCGACGATGCTGCCTTGGCTCTAGCAAGAATGTCTAACCTACGATGTAAAATGGGGAAACCCAGAGGAAGAAGGAGAATAGAGAGAGGGTTCGATGGTGACTATGAAGAAGATAGGAACAAGAGAGGAAGAAGAGGGTATGAGCTGAGAATGCAGACTCTGGGTGTATTTCAGACGAAGAAAGAAAGAAAGGGGCGGAGACGGAGTGGTGTCTGCGCCTTGTGGACTGGTTTGCTATCGAGCAAATGAGCACGAGATAGGAACAAGAGAGGAAGAAGAGGGTATAAGCCGAGAATGCGGACTCTGGGGTGTATTTTAGACGAAGAAAGAAACAAAGGGACGGAGACAGAGTGGTGTCTGCGCCTTGTGGACTGGTTTGCTATCGAGCAAATGAGCACGAGTAAGAATATCTCGAGCATATTTTACAATTGGAGTTTGCACTGGTGACTTCAAAAGAGTGGTAGGTGGAGCCGATGGAGAAGTAGTCGGCGCCATAGCAGGTGGTGAAGTTCCAATGAACGGAGAGGGATGTTAGATAAAAGACTGTTGGTTTCCTTATTTAGGTTTACACGTTTTAATTAGTTTGATTAAATATTTTCTTTGACCATTTGCGAAACAGGTCGAATTCATTAACAATTTTGTAGGCTGCCATTTCAAAAGAAATGAGACAGATTTAGTTGGCCAGTCTCCATCATTTTTAGGATAGTTAATTGTTTAAAGAGGTGAATACGAAAAAATCACTTCCTTTTTAGCAAATCAAATTGCAATTCTCTCTCTCTATGTTATTTTTATGCGTTTTATTTTCTTCCGACTTTCCTCTCTCTTCCCGTCAATCGATTTCCTCTCACACCAGAAAAGAATTTCCCTTCGATTGTCGAAAAACAACAAGGGAGTCACGTCCCTCAGAGAAAAGGACGAAGACGATGTTAAAGTCGGAAGAGTCACCATAGTGGATGAAGGAGTCGATTTTGGCAAGGAGGTCGGCGGCGACTTGGTTGGCAAAAATGCCATTGCGGCACTCAAATTTCGAGGGTAAATCTGTGCAGAAGGTCGATGAGCTTATCGAGATTCCGTATATTTTCGAAGTGAACGCTGATGAAGATCCTGATATTAGGGTTTCTGTGAAGGATGAAAGGTTGATTGGGAAGAAAATGAGAGAGGCTATGTTGGCTAAGGGGAAACCGATTATGTTGGAGAAGACGAGGTTGTATGTACAAAGTATGGCGAAGGGTGATTTGGAGGTCAAAAGGGTGGAGCTGAAGAGTAATCAATTGGCCCTACTTGCGGCAGCCATGGAGACTTCCCCATGCGGTGTCAAAGCCAACAGGGGTGGTGGAGAAGAAGATGAGTAGGCGATTCAGAAGCCATTGAAAGTAAAGGATCTAGTTACTCAACTAAAAAGGCTCTGATACCATGAGATTATTTGCTAAAACGGGAAAGATCTCTATTTATAATCAAATAAATGGAACGATTATGTGTAATGGAAGACAAATATCTACATATTTTTCTATAATAAAAGATCAAATATAATATATATGGTAAACTATAATTTAGTACTAAATATCCATAACAACCTCCATGAAGGGTGTTCTTAGGTTTGGGAACAAAGGGAAGCTAAGTCAACGCCTCATTGGACTATTTGAGATCTTGGAACGAGTGTGACAAGTAGCTTACCAATTTGCCCTATCACCTGTGCTTTTAGGAGTCCACAATGTGTCCTATGTATTGATGTTGCGATTATACATAGCAGACTCATCGCATGTAATAGATTCCAAACCCTACGGTTGGACAAAATTTTGAACTATGAGGAAGAACCAATGCAAATTGTGGCTAGAGAAGTGAAGACCTTATGTAGTCGAGATATTGTGTTCAAGGTATTATAGCGGAATCACCAGCTTAAAGAAGTCACTTGGGAACGAGAAGAGGAATTGATGACCAAGTACCTTGAGCTCTTCTGAGCGGAAGGGATGTAGCGCAGACCTTGTGCATTTAAGTGAAGCTTTTAAAGACGAAAGTTCCTTGTTGGGGGAATATTATAAAGCCGAAGTTCTAGGCCTAAAGCCCAATACATTAAAATAAACTCTAGGGTTCAGCTACATATAGCCAAACGCACAGCCAGCCAGCCACCTCACAGAGCACGGAGCCTGAGATTAGCCAGCCACTCATGAACCCTAGCCACCACCTTTTTCCTTCCTCTCTATCATCTTCTTCTTTAAACCGCTACTGTCCATCGCTCACGCCGTCCCACGCTGCCATCGCCAGTCGCCCTCTCACATTGGACAATCGCCGTAAGTCACCCACACTGCCGTTGCAAGTTAAACGTCATCGTCGTCGCCAGAACTACCATTTGGAGGAGCAAACAGTGAGTTTTCATGTGACTTATTTTTTGAGTCCAATCTCGATTTTGAATGGACCATATCTTTAATGCTCACCTCTAAATGTCCGTAGAATAACAAAGGTACAACTCGCCGACCAACGAAGTTACAACGTGGTATAACTCGCCAACCAACGAAGTTACAACGTGGTTTCTTTTTCTGGATAGTTGGGACTGGACCGAACCTCTACGTAAGAATAAGGTAAGCAATAAGACTCTATGATTTGTGGGGGTCATTTTATCACGTCAAATTGGGTTGGTTAAACTTGGGGGTTTAAATGAAGGCTTGATCTAAGTCGGAGTTGGATGAATATCTATAGGGGTGATTAGAAAAGAAATCTTTGGGTGAGGGAGCTTCTTATTGAAACTTAAATGTTTTGTTTTCTTTAAAGGTTGAATATGTTTGCTATTGTATGACTGTGTGTTGTATGATATGATGTATGTTGACCATGAAAATAAATATGTTGAGACCTATTGGATGCATATTATGTTCGATGATTGAAATATGTTTGGTGTGAGTTGTGTGACATGATGTATGTTTTCTCACGAAAATAAATGTTTTCGGACCTAATGCATGTATATTATGTTTGAGGATTAAGGAGGTTGTGGTAAGGGTTACACGCGGTGTGAATTGGGTAACTAGCCATTGATAATCATTTTAAGGAGTAAAGATGAATGTTGATTTTTATGTGGTAAGCGTTACCTGAGTGAATCAGGTAACATGCCATTAATGGTCACTTGTAGAGTGATTGCAGAAAATGGTTATCAAGACAAGGGTTAAGTGTGAATCGGATTACCATCCATTGATAATCATTTTGAGGAGTAAAGGTGGATGTTGATCTTTATGTGGTAAAAACTACACGTTGTGTGTTTCGGGTAATTAACCACTACGGTCCCTCGATTTTGTTTGGTCGTCGTTTATCTATTTGTCCCAATAGAGGAATTCCTTACCTAGTATTTTAATACTCACCTTGTTTTTAAAATGATTTTCAGGTTGTAGCACAAAACTGACGAGCAGAGTGGAGAAGAGGCGAGGTTGTGGCATAGAACTAACGAGTAGGGTGGAGAAGTCAGTCATGGGTCAACTCGAGCATTTTTATATTTCCATCGAATTTTATGTTTTCATTGTAGACCTTTTTGCATTTAGTTGTTCTTTGACTCAAATTGTGTTAGAGGACACCTAGTTTATGGGAACTAGGGAATTTTGTATGTTGAATTATTTACTTAGATTGAATGTATTCTAAACTTTGTTTAAAGGGTACGATTAATAAATTACTTCTTTTACCTATTTTTTTTTTGTAACGGCTTTAATTGCTATGGATACGAAAAGTTGGGTTGTTACACGTTGATTCGATTCGAAAGCAGTTTCGACATAGATTTAGAAACAACATTCTCTTACCCAATTTCTTTATTTTGTTGACATAATGAAGATTGGGTTGATACTTAAGAAATTCTTGTTTGAGATGGAGTTTGTGAGTGCATATCCACCGTCATAACCTCCTTCTTCTCCACTTCCTTTGCTATTATCATTTCCCTCTCTGCTCCGATACCAAGATCGTTGAACTAGGCAGAGCCAGATGGGGTATTGTGATTTGTGTCTCGACCTAGTGGTGATAGCTAAATGGTCTCCTGAACAGGACCACTTAGCTGTAAAAACCTATCCTTGAGCGGGGAAGCGTGGGACCATGTAAGATGGCTAGTAGCTGAATAACACACAAAGATCACAACCTGCCGATTTTAGTGGTAGCATGGTCCGGTGGGCGGGTTGTCATCTAACTTCCACGAATGATGTTCAGAGAGTGATACTATTCAAGTGTAGCCATACTATCCCCTTAATTTTATTCATGAGGTCGCGCCTTATCCCAAGACACTAATCATAAAGTGCATAAAATGAGCAAACACCTAAGGTATAGAAAAGAGAGTTGGAGCTTAGTTCATACTCCCTAGAACCCCGAGACAAGGCTGTGGATACCTACTAAGATAAGGATGTGAAAAGAGCCTACAAATAGGTTGCTTTCTGGTTATTCTTATACTCATCCCTTTCTACTCTTCTTTTTCAGGTGAGTGATGCCATGGATCAGGGCGGGAGAGCGTTCGAGAGTCCTAAAGCCACAAAGGAGTATCTCGAGCCGTCTAGGAGTCTGTACATGTCATGCATAGTTACTTCGTACATTTTGTACCCCACAAACTTCTTCAATGAAATTCATATACTACTTAGAACAATATGTTTCGATTGAAATTTTTGTTCTTAATTGCTAAAATTTTTTAGCAATTTCTTCTTGCTAATCTAATTTTACATGCTTTCATTGCATAATCTGTTAAGCTCGGTCTCGATTTTGAGTCTCAAATTTTGGAGTGTGACACTTATTAATTCGAATTTGACATACATTAAAAACAGTTTCGACATAGATTCACAAAACAACATTCTCTAACCCAATTTCTTTATTTTGTTGACATAACATTGGGTTAATACTTAAGAAGGTTTCAATTCTTGTTTGAGATGGAGTTTGTGAGTGCATATCCACCGTCATAACCTCCTTCTTCTCCACTTCCTTTGCTATTATCATGTTCTCCTCCGTGACCTCCTCCACTGCCGTAAGCTCCGCCGGCCCCAATTCCAGAACCACCAGCATGGCCTCCGTAACCACCGCCGGCGCCAATGCCAGAACCACCAGCATGGCCTCCTACTCCGTCTCCCCTTCCATACCCACCGTCGACAACTCCACCATTTCCATATCCATGGGAATCTCCATACCCATTTCCATTTCCATTTCTACTTCCATAGCCGATATCATGATCTCTTCCTTGCCCATACCCACCATTGCCTCCATTTTCATAACCTCCACTTCGCCCACCACCGTAACCAACACCATGATCTTCTCCACCTCCATATCTACTCCCACTTCCATATCCTGCTCCTCCTACGCCGGAGCTAACCCCTCCTCCGTATGCGTTTCCTCCACCGTTACCATATCCCGAACCCCTTACTCCACCACTTCCATAGCCTGAACCTCCAAGAGCCGACCCTCCGACTCCATATCCTCCACCCGATCTTCCTCCATATACATTATCATAGGATTCGTCACGATGCCCCGAATCGTACCCTTCTCTAGGGTTAGGGCGATCGTAACCATAGTGACGTGTTCGGGGATCATAATCAAGAAGGGTTCGGGCAGCAGAAGCTAAACCCAACCCTACAAGGAGAAGAAAGCTAAGGCACAAGACTCTAGTGATAGCCATGGAGAGAATTTGAGGATGCCTAGAATGAATCCATTGGTCTCCTTATATAGGAAATGGTGGAGGGTTCATCATCTTCTCTATGGTGTGCTTAATGGTAAAGAGGGCGCCACATGGGGAAATAAAAAAACAATTTGGATATGTATCTCCACAAATGTCGATGAAGCAAGCACTATAGTGTGCCTTTTCTCATATTTGGCTCACACATTAGATTTGAAGTAAATCATATGAATATTTACATAAGGCTTTGATGTCATCTTTCATTTACAGGATCTTTCAAGATTTTGTAAGATTTAGAGAAAGAGCAAACATAAACTTAAAAGTAATATCTATAGTTCACTAAGTTTATTTTGATCGGTTCTTCTTGCTTCCCATTAGTTAAGGTTGATAATTTATTTGGTTTTAGAAAGATGTTTGTATGATTAATTCACCATGCCTATAAAAATCCACTACATAAAGAACATTTATTTAATTAGGGCTCTTTTTCTTTTTTCCATCTTGAGCCGCCGTGAGATTTAAGACATGAAATGGGTTATGAAACGACATTGCATTACTATAATATCTTTTACATATCATTTATGCATGTTTCCTAATTCCCACTTGAACAAAATACATTAAATAATCTTTCATTTGGAGTGTAATAATTGTGGAATAAATCATCATCTTTTAAGGATATTAAATCTCATCATGTTTACACTCAAAATAATAATAATAATAATAATAATAAAATTTCATAGTGCTTAAGATACGGAAAGTGATGTATTTTGTGGAGTAGTTTTACTTTTAGATATATTATCATAGATAAACTTATCGAATCTTTAACACTCTCATGAAATATTTTTTATCTATGCTAAAAATGATCTAAAACAAGCTACAATCGTGGAAAGATTAGAAATCGGATAAATTTGATTATGGGTGTCTGGTTCAACTGAACCAATCATGTCATCGTCTTCTATCATAGAATACGGTTACAGTTGCACGTCTCAGCCTACGAGGGTCTAAAAGTGAGATTTGTCAAAACATTCTATGTCCTGTCTTTGGTTTTTTCATTAAACTTTGTAGACATGATATTTACAAAGCTAAGGGTATAAGTTTCATATGTTGTAATTAGGCTTTAGGTATTTTAAGCTTAGGTTCTACAGCTATATGAACTTCTAGGAGGCCTCGAAGTCTTGAGTTTGTCACAAACTCAATCGAAGTTAGATAGTTATTCACGTTTTTTAGCGTCACATATTTACTGGACTAGCTCATTGGGGTTAATCTGGTTCTGAGAGAACTAGGGTCTAGATCTCTGATCATTGCAAATTATCTTGGGGAACTCGGTCTACTAGAGGTGTCTTAACCTAGGTTAATCGTCAAACTGTCCTAACTAAAACATCTTATTCTTAACTCAATACATTCATGCATGCTAAAATAGGGAGATAGCTTTATTAAGCATATAGAGTACAAATCTCATTCTCAAAGTGTACATGCATGCTTAACCGGAAGATAACTCAATCCATCAGTTGGAGTACTATCTCATTTTCAATACATACATGTTAGCTCAATAGGGAGATAATTCAATCAATCACCTTGAGTACAGATTTCAATCTCAGTATAGAGTAACTAATACAACAAAAACATCTCACACAATGTACAAATTATAAATCTCATTCGACATTTCAAATATCGGTAGGTATCATATGTAGCAAACTTAACATTTTAGCTCAATTCTATACCCTAGACATGCATTTTTTTAGATATGCATAGTAGATCATATTTGCATGCTATCACATTCTAACGATTCATATAAGTACTGCTTAAGAAAATCTAAACGGCTACTTATTTGGTCGTGCGTACCTTATTCGCTCTCATTTCCTGCTTGCCCGGTGCTCTAAAATTTCACAATTTCACTAGCCAACCCTAATTATAATAAGATTATTATTAAAAATGATCTGGAAACAATCAAATAAAGGTCGAATCGAATGGGAAAAACTAGCCCTTTGGGCATCACACGTGATTGGAAAAACTCTTACACGAAGGTTTCATGCTCTATTGCCACGAGCGGGTCCAAATGCATAGTCATCGATGTTCTTTATTTTGAATCCCAATCGACAGATCTCAAACGAATTTATGGATATCTTAAAAGAACTAGACGCGGTCTAAACTTAATCCTTTGTTACGATGAAAGAAAATGTCATGCTCGCTGAGTTTTTTAGTTAATGTCTCATATAGTTTCTTTTCACCAATACATACTAGAGCTCGAAGTATAAATAAGAATGAGATTTCTCATATCAATTTTAAAGACTTCTAAATCAGTCTTGAATTATAACTTCCCTAGTCCAGAATTATTATTGTGTTTGGAGTCTTATTATTCTACTTCCCGGTCAAATCTAAGTATATTTGAAGTTTCTTATAAAATGATCTTTGATTCAAAACAAACATTTTACCCACTCAAACACCTTCAACCTGTTGGATATAACCCCGATCCAAATATGTCAAAATACATAAAAAACGATGTCGTAAAGAGCATACATCTCATGAGTATTTACAGTGGAGAGAGCACAACTAGTTTCCTAAACTTTCTCTCTAAATTAAAACCACCGGCAATTCTCCTGAATAAATCACTATCTATTTTCTAAGTTAATAACTATTTCTACCAAGTCAAGATTAATGACTCACATTCTCCTCCATAGGCTTGACTTTAATTGAGATTCTTGACTTCGAATAACTCCAGCATGTTTGCAAAGCTTAACCTTTGCTAGGGCCTTGGTGAGAATATTTGCATGTTGCTCTGTCAATGTTGCTTGGTCCCTGATCAACTCTATATTCTTCATAAAAAAAATTTAATTCCACGACATGCAATTTTTTCCGCTTCTCTCTTATGTGCAGGGATTCTTCATCTTATAGGGTACTTCTTTGTCTTTCAACCTTCTTTTTATACATACCCCTAGCCTTCTTTGGTTGAGAGGACAAGTTTGATGTCCCATTTTTCTTATGCCTTGGTGGCCTTTCTGTAGGCCTACGTGGTTAGGTTGTTCTTCGCTGATTGTAGTAGTCTCTGTTTTCTTCTTGGCTATGTTCTTCGGTTCCTTTTTCTATTGACCCATTGGTTTCTTCTTCACTTTCTTATTGTCAACGCCAATGGATACTTTTGGAAGATGTTGATGGTCTTTCAATAGTATCTTATACAGACAGTTTCGCAACCGTTTTACTTTCATCAACAGAGCTTCGTTCTATTGTATATCTTGAGGAATATTTATGTTGTCAATTGACCAAGGCTAATAATATTGCTCTTGAACTCGGGATGTAATACACCTTAGTTAATAGACATTGATCGTCGTTCTTACACTGGAACAAGATAGACCCTTTGCCTTGGATCGGTACAAAATTTCACATTTCCAGTGAACTTCTCATCAAGCTCCTTGAACTTTTCTCGATCTTCGGTCATGTGGTTGCTCGCTCCATTGTTTAGGTACTACATGCTGGTCTCCACTTGATCTTCTCCATCTATGAACCGGTTTGCATAACCTTCTCTTCATTGAGCCCCAACAGGTTGAGTATTTTCCCGCCCAACATCAATGTGGGCTCTTCATCACCATGTACATGAGGTTTGCATCCTCATCGCGCCCATTGTTGTGGCACTCTACCACATAATGCCCGTATTTTCACACAAGAGTAACACTTGATCATACTCTTGTCCTTCCATGGATTGGCATTGTCATGAATTTGTGAGGTATTGTCACGACCTCTTCTACCACCATGTCTACGGTTATGTCCACAACCACGTCCACGACCTCTATTTTTCTTATTATGGCTCCCACGTCCCCTTGTACGTGAAAAAGAAGAGTCATTGCATGTTTCTTCTTCGTCAGTGCGAGCCACTCCTCATGTGTGAGTAAGAGGTATTTCTCCTCCTCTTTGTCTTCGTATCCACGAAGTCTCTCCTCATGGACCTTAAGGCAGCCAATAGCCTTTTCAACCGACATGTTCTAGAGGTCACCGAACTGCTAGATGGAGGCAACAATCTGCATGAATCTTGGGGGAATTGCTCGAATGAACTTTTTGAAGATGGAGATCTCCTCCACCACGTCGCGTAATGAACATATGCCACTGATGATCGTCGTCAACTTCATGAAAAATCTGTCTATTGACTCACTGTCCTTCATGCAGGTAGTCTCGAACTCACTCTTCAAGGTCTCCACCTTGACACGTTTATCACCCAAATGCATTGTTGGCAGTACCTCCTATGTTGCTTTGCTGAGTCCTTCTCTGCCAACATGAGAAGTACGTCCTCCGAGACTGCTTGGTAGATGGTGGCAAGAGTCATCCTGTCGTTATGCTCCTCAACGTCACCATGCTCGACGATGTCCCACATGCCTTGTGCTTGTAAGTTAACACGCTAGCCTCTGTTAAATAAAAGCCATGCCTTATTTAGGTTTGTAAAACGTCTGAATTCACGCTAATGGAGGAGCGTGATTCTAGGAGCCATTGTTTTGGCAATTTGGGCGAAGTCTTAGTCCACTTCTTCTATTTTTGTATAATTGGTTTTTCTATTTTTGTAATTAGATTTGTTATTTAAACCGTTCAACTCAAGTAAAATAAAACATCGAGTCTTCAGCAATAACAGCGAATCTCTCACTCTCTCTCCTTTTACTTCCGCTAATTTTTCCTTCGAAGAAACCTTCGGCCAATTTTTCGTCGACACTGTCTTCCGAATTGCCAGAGTCAACAAGTGGTATCAGAGCCTCGTTGAAGCGATCGGTAGTATACCATCACAGAAGAGCCAACCTATCAACAATCAAGTTGAATAGCTCAAGTGGTTAGAGTGTCGACCTAACAACACACAGGTCTCAGGTTCGAGTAGAAGAAAATGCAAAGGGCGAAAATAAGCACATCGTGGGGTCCATCCCGAGCAGGCTCGCTCACTCCTCCACGCCGTCGTCAAGTGCAGGCATCTCCATCACCACCACGAAGAGGCCGACGCCGTGATGACGGGCGTCGAGTTGTCGTTGAGCGAGTGATCAGGGAGACAACGACAGCTGTCGTTCAGTACCCTACCCGATGTTGACAAGTTCCAACTACAACGAGTGGGCCTTGTTGATGCGCTTCAACCTACAGGCGCATGGGTTATGGCACGCTGTCGAGCTAGAGGAAGGAGAAACAATCGAGTACCGGGAGGATCGGCACCGCACAATCGGCCTAGGATGGAATCAAATCCCATTGGGTCGGTGTACAACGAGTGCAGGAATCCAACATCGAGCAACTGCGGAAGGAGCTTTCAAAGATCCGCTTTAAGGACGACGAATCCGTCGATGATTTTTCAATGCGGATCACGGGGCTCGCCAACAGCATCACCACCCTCGGTGGTGGCATCAGCGAGACAGAAATCGTGAAGACCTCGAGCAAGTCGCGATTTCAATCGAGACATTGCTTGACGTGAACGACCTAACAGTGGAAGAGGTGACCGGAAGACTACGTAACATCGAGCAGCGGAAGAAGAATACCACTTCAGCTGTTGACAAGGAGGGCCGTCTACTCCTCACGGAGGAGGAATGGCTTGCACGCCTAAAGCTCCGCGACAACACCGGCGAGAGCAACGGGCAGCGGAAGAAGAATACCACTTCAGCTGTTGACAAGGAGGGCCGTCTACTCCTCACGGAGGAGGAATGGCTTGCACGCCTAAAGCTCCGCGACAACACCGGCGAGAGCAACGGGCAGCGGAAGAAGAATACCACTTCAGCTGTTGACACGGAGGGCCGTCTACTCCTCACGGAGGAGGAATGGCTTGCACGCCTAAAGCTCCGCGACAACACCGGCGAGAGCAACGGGTCCTCCTCCAGCCGCAAAGGCGGTAAGAAGCCATGGATGTCCCACGGGCGCACGCGCGGGAAAGATGGGAATCAAAAGAAGGAGTCGACCAATGGCAGGCCGATCCAATGCTCGAACTGTGGGAAGAGAGGACACTTGAGCAGAAATTGCTGGAGCAAGCTCAGGAATAAGGAGAAGGCCGAAAAGGCCCATGTGGCTCAATCCGAGGAGGACGAGCCAGCTCTCTTCATGGTAACTGCATGCGTCCCCAATTTCGATTCCAAATCCAACGACGATGTTGAACCCAAGAAAGAGCTCCAGTTGGGTGTAGCAAAGATGGCACCAGCTAGGGAGTCAATTCAACTGGAGGAGGAGCGAGTGTTCGCTCAGATCGGCGAGAGGGACGAGCAACACGAGCACCGGCAATGGATCCTTGACACAGGGGCAACAAACCATATGACCGGGGCTAGATCTGCGTTCTCCGAGCTCGACTCGGGGATCCGTGGGACGGTGAAATTCGGCGATGGCTCCGTCGTCGAGATCGAAGGGCGCGGCACCATCCTGTTCGTCAGTAAGGAGGCGAGCATCGCAAGCTGACCGACGACGTCTACTTCATCCCGAGGCTCAAGGCTAACCTTGTGAGCCTGGGTCAACTCGATGAGACAGGTTGCTTCATTTCCATCGAGTGCGGACTACTCAAAATCTGCGATAATCAACGACGGCTGCTCACGCAGGCAAGGCGCACGACAAACCGTCTTTACATCCTGGAGTTAGAGATAGACCAACCCGTCAGCCTCTCGGCCAAGACCGAAGAGGTATCTTGGAGGTGGCACGCAAGGTACGGACACTTAAACTTTCCTGCCCTAGAAAAGCTACAGAAGAAGGAGTTGGTGCACGACTTGCCAGAAATCAAAGGCGTGAACAAGCTGTGCGACGGGTGCCTCATCGGCAAACAGAGGCGCACACCCTTTCCGTCTCGAACAGCCTACCGAGCCGATGAGCCGTTGGAGCTTGTACACGGCGATATCTGCGGGCCCATCAAGCCGGCGACCCCAGGCGGTAAGAGTCTCTTCCTCCTGTTAGTCGATGACAAAAGCAGCTTCATGTGGCTGACTCTGCTGCAAGCGAAAAGTGAGGCGGCAGAGGCGGTTAAGCGCATTAAAGCGCGAGCGGAGGCCGAATGTGAGAAGAAGATGCGAGTGCTGCGCATAGACCGAGGCGGAGAATTCACCTCGGCAAGTTTCATAAGTACTGCGACGAGATCGGCATACAACGGCACCTAACGGCGCCCTACTCCCCCCAACTGAACGGAGTGGTAGAGCGCCAAAATCAGACCATTGTCGGGACAGCAAGGTCATTGTTGGTGACGGCCGGGATGCCTGGGAGATTCTGGGGAGAGGCAGTAATGACGGCTGTCTATCTCCTCAATCGGTCACCAACCCGAAGCCTCGACGGGAAGACGCCATATGAGGTCTGGTACAACAAAAAACCAACAGTACATCATTTTCGCGTGTTCGGCTGCGTCGCATACATGAAGGTAACACGTCCCCATCTCGCTAAGCTCGATCCCAGGGGGCTGAAGGTCGTCTTCATCGGCTACGAACCCGGGAGCAAGGCGTACAGACTCTATGATCCTATAGGGGGGCGAGCTCACGTGTCTCGCGACGTCGTCTTCGACGAAAGCACCTTCTGGCAGTGGAATGATGTGATCGAGGCAGACCGTAATCCAAATCAATTCACGGTGGAGTACCTCGTCACCGAGCCTGAAGAAGGAGGAGCCCAGCATCAGGAGACGTCACCGCCGCCAGCAGGTGCACCACCTGAACCAGTGGAATTCGCAACACCACGGACTGCGGATTCGACGCTGGATGCCGATCACGATACTGATCTGGAGGCTAGGTACCGGAGGATGGATGACCTAGTGGGAGGAGGTGAACCACCTGGACTAGCAGCGCGCGAGCTCGAAGAAGTGGCCGAACTACATGCCGTCAGTGCAGATGAACCAAACACCTTCGCCGAAGCAGAAAAGAACCCGTGCTGGTGGAAGGCAATGCAGGAGGAGATGACATCCATCACTGAGAACCAGACGTGGAGTCTGGAGGATATGCCGCCGGGACACCGAGCCATAGGGCTCAAATGGGTCTTCAAACTGAAGCGCAACGAAAAAGGAGAAGTTGTGAAGCACAAGGCTCGTCTGGTGGCGAAGGGCTACGTCCAGAAGGAAGGAGTGGACTTCGAAGAGATATTTGCGCCAGTAGCAAGGTTAGAATCCGTTCGTTTCTTGCTGGCAATTGCGGCACATTCCTCTTGGGAGGTTCACCATATGGACGTAAAGTCTGCTTTCCTTAACGGAGAGTTGAAGGAGACCGTCTATGTTCGTCAACCACCTGGCTTCCTGGATAACGACAACCCTAATAAGGTACTGCGCCTGCACAAAGCACTCTACGGGCTTCGACAAGCCCCACGAGCCTGGAACGCGAAGCTCGACAGTACCCTACTGTCACTGAATTTCAAACGTTGTGCCTCTGAGCATGGCATGTACACGTACGGCCACGGCAAAAAGCGACTGATCGTGGGAGTGTACGTCGACGACCTCATAATCACTGGAGGCGACGTGGGAGTCCTCGGAAGGTTCAAGAAGGAGATGTCGAAAAACTTCGAGATGAGCGATCTCGGTGTGCTCAGCTACTACCTCGGCATCGAAGTGCATACGCGAGGAAGCTGCTGGACACAACTGGGCTTGTGGACAGTAATCCTACCAGGACACCAATGGAGGCCCGACTTCAACTAAGGAAGACCGGCACTACAACGACAGTAGACTCCACCAATTACCGCAGCATTGTCGGGAGTCTGCGCTATCTGGTAAACTCTTGTCCTGATCTTGCTTACTCTGTTGGCTATGTGAGCAGGTTTATGGAAGCACCTAGGGAGGAGCATCTAGTGGCTGTCAAGCGCATCCTGCGCTATGTAGCCGGAACCAGAGGCTGGGGTGTAAGATATTGTGCAGGGAGCGGAAAGGAGAAACTCAAGCTGGTCGGCTACAGTGATAGTGACATGGCTGGTGACGTCGATGATCGTAAGAGCACCAGTGGAATGATCTACTTTCTCTCAAGCGATGCGATCTGCTGGCAATCAACAAAACAGAAGGTGGTTGCTTTGTCTTCCTGCGAAGCAGAATACATCGCCGCTTCGATGGCAGCAACACAAGGGATCTGGCTTGCACGACTAATGGAAGAACTCATCGGGAGAGAAAGCGATCCACCAATGCTATACGTAGACAACAAAGCTACGATCTCCCTGATCAAAAATCCAGTTTTGCACGACCGGAGCAAGCACATAGAAATCAGATTCCACTACATTCGAGAATGTGCAGATCAAGGGCTCATCAAGATTGATTTCATCCGAATAGAGGAACAACTTGGAGACATTTTCACCAAGTCCCTGGCGCGGGTGAAATTCGAAGAACTACGCTCAAAGATCGGAGTTCAAATAATAAGGTACAGCTTTTAGGAGGAGATTGTTAAATAAAAGCCATGCCTTATTTAGGTTTGTAAAACGTCTGAATTCACGCGAATGGAGGAGCGTGATTCTAGGAGCCATTGTTTTGGCAATTTGGGCGAAGTCTTCGTCCACTTCTTCTATTTTTGTATAATTGGTTTTTCTATTTTTGTAATTAGATTTGTTATTTAAACCGTTCAACTGAAGTAAAATAAAATATCGAGTCTTCAGCAATATCAGCGAATCTCTCACTCTCTCTCCTTTTACTTCCGCTAATTTTTCCTTCGAAGAAACCTTCGGCCAATTTTTCGTCGACACTGTCTTCCGAATTGCTAGAGTCAACAGCCTGGAAACTCACTCTTCAAGGTCTCCACCCTTGCTTCCTGGACACGTTTCACACCCAAATGCATTGTTGGCAGTGCCTCCTATGCTACTTTGCCGAGTCCTTCTCTGCCAACATGAGAAGTACGTCCTCCGAGACTGCTTGGTAGATGGTGGCAAGAGTCATCCTGTCGTTATGCTCCTCAACGTCACCATGTTCGACGATGTCCCACATGCCTTGTGCCTGTAAGTTAATAGGCATCTTTATCAATGTTACGTAGTTACTCTTCGTGTGTAATAGGTTATGGAGAGTTACACTCCCCTCCCTTCCGCCCCTTATAGTTTTCACTTCTCCTCCAGTGACTTTGTAAGGTGACGAAATTTGTTTTGGCATCCTGACTCTAATATCAAATGTTGGATATTGTTAGGAATCATGACTCTCCACAATGGTATGATATTGTCCACTTTGAGCATAAGCTCTCATGACTTTGCTTTAGGCTTCCCCGAAAGGCCTCAAACTAATGGAGATAGTATTCCTCACTTATAAACCCATGATCTTCACTAAATTAACCAATGTGGGACACTCCCAATAATCCTCAACAATCCTCCCCTCGAACAAAGTACACTATAAGCTTCCCCTGAGGCTTATGAAGCTCTTGAATAGCCTCTCCTTAATCGAGGCTCAACTCCTTTCTCTGGAGTTCTCGAACAAAGTACACCCTTTGTTCGACACTTGAGTCACTTTTGACTATACCTACGAGGCTCACAATTCTGTGTTCAATATTTGAGGATTCTATTGACATGGTTAAGTTTAGGGCATGGCTCTGATACCAATTGTTAGTGAAAGAGTTAGTGATTGAATGGTTGATGAGAAGATCAAATCAAAACTAAATCAACTCCTAACTATAATGAGATTTAATCAGATAGTAACTGACAGCAATCTAAACAAATACGTGATCTTTAACATATATGACCCACGATCGAAATATATCGAAACAAATAAAAAGCAACAAGAACAACTTAAGGGGAGAGATCTTTTGAAACAAAGAAACGTTAAACACTTGACTTTTCAATGCTCTTTGTTGTTGTTGTAAAGAGCATACGTCTCATGAATATTTATGATGAGAAATCACAACTAGTTTCCTAAACGTTTTCTTGAAGTTAAAATCACTAACCACCCCTAAATAAATCACAAACTATTTTCTAAACTTCTTCAAGTTTTTAATAAGTCAAGCTTAATCATTCACCCAACCTAATACATCCCTCGAGAAAATTAGTATGATTGAATCAATTTGCTCTATACCAATGTAATCCAAATTTTGTTTTATCATTGAACCATTGATTCGAATTTGACATTCATTGAAACCAGTTTGGACATAGATATAGAAAACAACATTCTCTAACCCAATTTCTTTATTTTGTTAACATAATGAATATTGGGTTCATTACTTAAAAGAAGGGTTTCAATTCTTGTTTGAGATGGAGTTTGTGAGTGCATATCCACCGTCATAACCTCCTTCTTCTCCACTTCCTTTGCTATTATCATGTTCTCCTCCGTGAGCTCCTCCACTGCCGTAAGCTCCGCCGGCCCCAATTCCAGAACCACCAGCATGGCCTCCGTAACCACCGCCGGCGCCAATGCCAGAACCACCAGCATGGCCTCCTACTCCGTCTCCCCTTCCATACCCACCGTCGACAACTCCACCATTTCCATATCCATGGGAATCTCCATACCCATTTCCATTTCCATTTCTACTTCCATAGCCGATATCATGATCTCTTCCTTGCCCATACCCACCATTGCCTCCATTTTCATAACCTCCACTTCGCCCACCACCGTAACCAACACCATGATCTTCTCCACCTCCATATCTACTCCCACTTCCATATCCTGCTCCTCCTACGCCGGAGCTAACCCCTCCTCCGTATGCATTTCCTCCACCGTTACCATATCCCGAACCCCTTACTCCACCACTTCCATAGCCTGAACCTCCGAGAGCAGAGCTTCCGTCTCCATATCCTCCACCCGATCTTCCACCATATGCATTATCATAGGATTCGCCACGATGCCCCGAATCGTACCCTTCTCTAGGGTTAGGGCGATCGTAACCATAGTGACGTGTTCGGGGATCATAATCAAGAAGGGTTCGGGCAGCGGAAGCTAAACCCAACCCTACAAGGAGAAGAAAGCTAAGGCACAAGACTCTAGTGATAGCCATGGAGAGAATTTGAGATGCCTAGAATGATTCCATTGATCTCCTTATATAGGAAATTGTTGAGGGCTCATCAACTTCTCATGGGTGCTTAATGGTAAAGAGGGAGCCACATGGGGAAATAAAAAAGAAGGTACCTCCACAAATGTCGATGAGGCAAGCACTATAGTATGCCTTTTTCTCATATTTAGCTCACAAATTAAATTTGAACTAAATCATATGAATATTTATGTAAGGCTTTGATCTCATTTGATCTCATCTTCCATTTACAAGATCCCCATGATTTTGTAAGATTTAGAGAAAGATCAAAGAAAAGCTTACAAGTCTAATTGAAAGTAATATCTATGGTTCACTTTGTTGGATATAACCTACGATCGAAATATGTCCAAACAAGTAAAAGAAGCAAAGGAAACCTTAAGCAACTAGATTTTCAATTTTCTTTATTGCTGTGAAAAAACATACATCTCGTGAGTATTTATTATGGAGAGAGCACTAACTAGCTTTCTAAATTTTTTTCTGAAGTTAAGAACTACTAACGATCTTCCTCATTAAAGCATAAAACTTGATCTACAATTTGGCAACTAGTACCAATTGTACTTAGTTGTTTCATAAGTTAGTAACTTATTCTACTAAGTATACTAATAATTATCCTAAAGTTAATTCATATGTTAGTGACTTATTCTACTAAGTCAAGTTTATAAGCTCACACGCTTAGTTTCAATTCTTCTTGTTTTCCATTAGCTAAATTTTTTTTTGAATTTCGCCCAACGGTGTTTTGGATTTCAAGTATTTTCATGTCGAGTTTAGTTACTTCTTAGTTAGATTTTGTTGCTCTAAATATTCTCATAGCGAAACTTAGATATTCTCTTGCTAAGTCATTTGACTATGGCGTCTTCTACAAGTTGACCCTCCAACCTAAATATCTCTTCATCAACAAGGATTAAGAGGAGCATTGAAGCATGATAACTTATTTGGTTTTACATAGATATTTGTATGATTAAATTCACAATGGCTACAAAAATCCACTACATAAAGAACATTTGTTTAATTAGGGTTCTTTATCCCTTTTCTTACTTGAGCCGCCATCAGATTTGAGACATGAAATGGATTATGAAACGACATTGCATTACTATAATATCTTTTTCATATCATTTATGCATGTTTCCCTAATTCCCACTTGATACATTCATTAAATAATCTTCCTTATGGAATGCACTAATGGTGGAATAAATCATCACATTTTAAGGATATTAAAAAGAATCTCATAGTGGTTAAGCACGTGAGAGTGATGTAGTTTGTCAAACAGTAGTGATACATTATCTTTTCAATTAATCTTAGGTAAAAATGATCCAAAATAAGTGAGAAACTGAGTCAATAGAACCATCGGTAATCGATTCAATTGAACCATCCATGCCATCATCTTCTACCTTACGGTTAAAAGTCACGTGTTTCTAACTTCAATTGCATGAAAGTAAGGTTCGCCTTAACATTCTATACCTTCATCTACCGAGGTAAATGAGATTGGATTGATTGAGTTCCATTGAAAAAACAAACGAGCTCAATTGGATTGATTGAGTGTTTAAGTTCATCGAGTTTTTTTTTAACATCCCTAGTCTCATGCTAAAATTTATGCTCTCCGTGATCTCTAACATTTCTCCCCTTTAACATTTCTCCCCTTGAAAGTTTTCTTAAAACTTTCTTTTTTTTTTTTTTTCTAATGTTTTTACTAAGCAAATTTGAATATGCTGAACACTCATGTTCTCTTTGAAAAGTGATATACTTTCCAACTTTTTATGACAAAGGGGAAATTATTTAATCTCTTTTAAGTGGGAATTAGGGGAACGAGCATAAATGCTATGGGAAAAGATAAGTTAATGGATAGCCTAATAAAATATTATCTTTACTTAGTGGGTTTGTATAGGCAAAACATATATTAATCATGCAAATATCTGATGAAGGAAGAGGGCTGTCAAGAGAATTGAACATTATTCTAAAGTATTAATTTTCTTACATTAATAAAAGATACAATATTTAACCTATAAACACGAAAAACCAAGTTATTACATTATAATATTAAACTTAAAGGATAAAAAAAGTGGTCAATTTAAACATAACTCGGCTTAAGGCTTAGAGTGAAGCGGCCTCTATAGCGAACATGGTAAGCTACTTAAGTTGTTCTTTCTCTTTACCTAATGAATGATATCCTTAATAAGCTAAAAAATGTATATATGTACGACCATCGCTAAGATTAGTACTGTGTTGTGACCTAAAATCTGGCTTTAAGATTCACTTTTTTTTTTTTTTTTCGGGATTTACATCTCTTTCATACAAAAAAATTTCATGTACTTTAATTTCATATCCTTAAGCTTTGTCAGGTGTATGTAGAACAAGTAAAAGACTATATAAAAGAAGAGAACACGTATGATCATGTGTGTAAATATTTCATGAACATAGTAGAGCATAAGGTCAAGTTGTCTCCTAAAAAAGAAATTTGTCCCTCTCTATCTTAGTTTAATTGGCTTTTTCTGCACCCCTACCTCCTTTATCGCTGAGCGGTCATTTAGGGGCCATAGTTGGTGATTCGGGTTGTTTCCCTCTCAACAATGAAGCTTATCCCCCATCGTCTCACTGGCCGACCTTGACCCCTATGATATTGAGATCATATCTAGTATTTAGAGTTTGCCTCAATTTGGTACCGCTCTTGCGGCTCGCACCGAAACAGTGCTTTACTCCTAGATGTCTAGTCAACTGCTGCGCCTCAACGCATTTCGGGGAGAACCTAAGTAGTTAGCTTTTCAATTCTCTTTGTTGTTGTTGAGTAAGACGCATGTATCTCATGAGTATTTACGGGGGAGAAAACACACACTTGCTTCCTAAACTTTCTCCCCATGTTAAAACCCCTAACCATCTTCCTAATTAAAACACAAAGCTTTGGTCTAGAACTACAAAACTTGGTCTACAATTTGGCAACTTCTCCCAATTCTATAAGGTTACTATACAAGTTAAGTAACTTGTTCTACAAACTCAAATTTATTAGCTCACACATTTTATGCTCCACAATTTGAGTTATCAAATGATAATTGGAATTGAGAAACCCGACATTTAAGTTTCAAAATTGTAAAAGCTCAAGCCCATTGCTAGTAGATATTGTCCTTACGTATTGTCGCCAGCCTCAAAGTTTTAAAACACGTCTACTAGGGAGAGGTTTCCACATCATTATAAGGAATGCTTCATTCCTCTCTCTAACCGATGTGCGATCTCACAATTCACTCCCCTCGGGGGCCCAACGCCCTTGCTAGCACACTGCCTGGTGTTTGGCTCTGATACCGCTAGTAGATATTGTTTGCTTTGACTCGTTACGTATCGTCATCAGCCTCATGATTTTAAAACGCATCTGCTAGGGAGAGGTTTCCACACTCTTGTAAAAGATATTTTGTTCCTCTCTCCAACCCGATGTGAAATTTCACACTCCACCCTATTGTAGATTGCGGACATGGGATCTCACAAAAATTTACCTCATTTAGGGACAATAAGACTTGAGGTTGGTCTATAGAAGGAATTGAAAGAATATAAAGCCTAGAAAACAAGATCGGGGTAAAAGGATCTCATTGGTATCTAGAAATTTTCTAGTGAGTATCGTGCCTTCCTTCCTTCGATGATTTCTCCTTGCAAGTAGATTACAATGGATGAAACTTATACTTTTAGCTTCATAAACGTAAAATTTACAAGTTTGACGAAAAAACTAACTCAAGACAAGGCATAGAATGCTAAGATGAATTTTAATTTCACACTCACACCTAAAAACACATTACTCTAACTTTCTTTTAGATAGAAGATGATAACGTGACTGGTTCAAAATCATTACATTCCTAATAGAAAAATACATCCAGATTTTTTTTTCTTTAAATTTTGTGAGTGCAAAATACTATGAGATTTTAATATCATTAAAATGTGATGATTCATTCTATAATTATTATATTCCAAATGGGAGATTATTTAATGAATCCCTCAAGTGGGAATTAGGAAACATGCATAAATGATATGTAAAAGATATTATAGTAATGCAATGTCGTTTCATAACCCATTTCATGTCTTAAATCTCATGGCGGCTCAAGAAGGAAAAAAGAAAAAGAGCCCTAGTTAAATAAATGTTCTTTATGTGGTGGATTTTTATATCTTTCTAAAACCAAATAAATTATCGACCTTAATTAATGCGAAGCAAGAAGAAATGATAAAACTAAAGTAAGTAGTGAACTATAGATATTACTTTTAAGTTTATCTTTGCTCTTTCTCTAAATCTTACAAAATCTTGTAAATGAAAGATGACATCAAAGCCTTATGTAAATTTTCATATGATTTACTTCAAATCTAATGTGTGAGCCAAATATGAGAAAAGGCACACTATAGTGCTTGCTTCATCGACATTTGTGGAGATACATATCCAAATTGTTTTTTATTTCCCCATGTGGCGCCCTCTTTACCATTAAGCACACCATAGAGAAGATGATGAACCCTCCACCATTTCCTATATAAGGAGACCAATGGATTCATTCTAGGCATCCTCAAATTCTCTCCATGGCTATCACTAGAGTCTTGTGCCTTAGCTTTCTTCTCCTTGTAGGGTTGGGTTTAGCTTCTGCTGCCCGAACCCTTCTTGATTATGATCCCCGAACACGTCACTATGGTTACGATCGCCCTAACCCTAGAGAAGGGTACGATTCGGGGCATCATGACGAATCCTATGATAAAGCATATGGTGGAAGATCGGGTGGAGCATATGGAGACGGAAGCTCTGCTCTCGGAGGTTCAGGCTATGGAAGTGGTGGAGTAAGGGGTTCGGGATATGGTAACGGTGGAGGAAACGCATACGGAGGAGGGGTTAGCTCCGGCGTAGGAGGAGCAGGATATGGAAGTGGGAGTAGATATGGAGGTGGAGAAGATCATGGTGTTGGTTACGGTGGTGGGCGAAGTGGAGGTTATGAAAATGGAGGCAATGGTGGGTATGGGCAAGGAAGAGATCATGATATCGGCTATGGAAGTAGAAATGGAAATGGAAATGGGTATGGAGATTCCCATGGATATGGAAATGGTGGAGTTGTCGACGGTGGGTATGGAAGGGGAGACGGAGTAGGAGGCCATGCTGGTGGTTCTGGCATTGGCGCCGGCGGTGGTTACGGAGGCCATGCTGGTGGTTCTGGAATTGGGGCCGGCGGAGCTTACGGCAGTGGAGGAGGTCATGGAGGAGAACATGATAATAGCAAAGGAAGTGGAGAAGAAGGAGGTTATGACGGTGGATATGCACTCACAAACTCCATCTCAAACAAGAATTGAAACCTTCTTAAGTATTAACCCAATGTTCATTATGTCAACAAAATAAAGAAATTGGGTTAGAGAATGTTGTTTCTAAATCTATGTCAAAACTGCTTTCAAATCGAATCAATGTGTAACAACAACTTTTCGTATCCATAGCAATTAAAGCCGTTATAAAAGAAGTAATTTATTGATCGTACCCTTTAAACAAAGTTTAGAATACATTCAATCTAAATAAATAATTCAACATACAAAATTCCCTAGTTCCCATAAACTAAGTGTCCTCTAACACAATTTGAGTCAAAAAAACAACTAAATGCAAAAAGGTCTACAATGAAAACATAAAATTCGATAGAAATATAAAAATGCTCAAGTTCACCCATGACTGACTTCTCCACCCTACTCGTTAGTTCTGTGCCACAACCTCGCCTCTTCTCCACTCTGCTCGTCAATTTTGTGCTACAACCTCGCCTGAAAATCATTTTAAAAACAAGGTGAGTATTAAATACTAGGTAAGGAATTCCTCTATTGGGTCAAATAGATAAACGACGATCAAACAAAATCGAGGGACCGTAGTGGTTAATTACCTGAAACACACAGCGTGTAGTTTTTACCACATAAAAATCAACATCCACCTCTACTCCTCAAAATGATTATCAATGGATGGTAATCCGATTCACACTTAACCCTTGTCTTGATAACCATTTTCTGCAATCACTCTACAAGTGACCATTGATGGCATGTTACCTGATTCACTCATGTAACGCTTACCACATGAAAATCTTAAAATGATTATCAATGGCTAGTTACCCAATTCACACCGCGTGTAACCCTTACCACAACTTCCTTAATCCTCAAACATAATATACATGCATTAGGTCTGAAAACATTTATTTTCATGAGAAAACATACATCATGTCACACAACTCACACCAAACATATTTCAATCATCGAACATAATATGCATCCAATAGGTCTCAACATATTTATTTTCATGTTCAACATACATCATATCATACAACACACAGCCATACAATAGCAAACATATTCAACCTTTAAAGAAAACAAAACATTTAAGTTTCAATAATAAGAAGCTCCCTCACCCAAAGAGTTCTTTTCTAATCACCCCTATAGATATTCATCCAACTCCGACCTACATCAAGCCTTCATTTAAACTCCCAAGTTTAACCAACCCAATTTGACGTGATAAAATGACCCCCACAAATCATAGGGTCTTATTGCTTACCTTTTTCTTACGTAGAGGTTCGGTCCAGTCCCAACTATCCAAAAAAAGAAACCACGTTGTAACTTCGTTGGTTGGCGAGTTATACCACGTTGTAACTTCGTTGGTCGGCGAGTTGTACCTTTGTTATTCTACGGACATTTAGAGGTGAGCATTAAAGGTATGGTCCATTCAAAATCGAGATTGGACTCAAAAAAATAAGTCACATGAAAACTCACTGTTTGCTCCTCCAAATGGTAGTTCTGGCGACGACGATGACGTTTAACTTGCAACGGCAGTGTGGGTGACTTACGGCGATTGTCCAATGTGAGAGGGCGACTGGCGATGGCAACGTGGGACGGCGTGAGCGATGGACAGCAGCGGTTTAAAGAAGAAGATGATAGAGAGGAAGGAAAAAGGTGGTGGCTAGGGTTCATGAGTGGCTGGCTAATCTCAGGCTCCGTGCTCTGTGAGGTGGCTGGCTGTGCGTTTGGCTATATGTAGCTGAACCCTAGAGTTTATTTTAATGTATTGGGCTTTAGGCCTAGAACTTCGGCTTTATAATATTCCCCCAACAAGGAACTTTCATCTTTAAAAGCTGCACTTAAATGCATAAGATCTGCGCTACATCCCTTCCGCTCAGAAGAGCTCAAGGTACTTGATCATCAATTCCTCTTCTCGTTCCCAAGTGACTTCTTTAAGCTGGTGATTCCGCTATAATACCTTGAACACAATCTCTCGACTACATAAGGTCTTCACTTCTCTAGCCACAATTTGCATTGGTTCTTCCTCATAGTTCAAAATTTTGTCCAACCGTAGGGTTTGGAATCTATTACATGCGATGGGTCTGCTATGTATAATCGCAACATCAATACATAGGACACATTGTGGACTCCTAAAAGCACAGGTGATAGGGCAAATTGGTAAGCTACTTGTCACACTCGTTCCAAGATCTCAAATAGTCCAATGAGGCGTTAACTTAGCTTCCCTTTGTTCCCAAACCTAAGAACACCCTTCATGGAGGTTGTTATGGATATTTAGTACTAAATTATAGTTTACCATATATATTATATTTGATCTTTTATTATAGAAAAATATGTAGATATTTGTCTTCCATTACACATAATCTTTCCATTTATTTGATTATAAATAGAGATCTTTCCCGTTTTAGCAAATAATCTCATGGTATCAGAGCCTTTTTAGTTGAGTAACTAGATCCTTTACTTTCAATGGCTTCTGAATCGCCTACTCATCTTCTTCTCCACCACCCCTGTTGGCTTTGACACCGCATGGGGAAGTCTCCATGGCTGCCGCAAGTAGGGTCAATTGATTACTCTTCAGCTCCACCCTTTTGACCTCCAAATCACCCTTCGCCATACTTTGTACATACAACCTCGTCTTCTCCAACATAATCGGTTTCCCCTTAGCCAACATAGCCTCTCTCATTTTCTTCCCAACCCTTTTGACCTCCAAATCACCCTTCGCCATACTTTGTACATACAACCTCGTCTTCTCCAACATAATCGGTTTCCCCTTAGCCAACATAGCCTCTCTCATTTTCTTCCCAATCAACCCTTCATCCTTCACAGAAACCCTAATATCAGGATCTTCATCAGCGTTCACTTCGAAAATATACGGAATCTCGATAAGCTCATCGACCTTCTGCATAGATTTATCCTCGAAATTTGAGTGTCGCAATGGCATTTTTGCCAACCAAGTCGTCGCCGACCTCCTTGCCAAAATCGACTCCTTCATCCACTGTGGTGACTCTTCCGACTTTAACATCGTCTTCGTCCATTTCTCTGAGGGACGTGACTCCCTTGTTGTTTTTCGACAATCGAAGGGAAATTCTTTTCTGGTGTGAGAGGAAATCGATTGACGGGAAGAGAGAGGAAAGTCGGAAGAAAATAAAATGCATAAAAATAACAGAGAGAGAGAGAGAGAATTGCAATTTGATTTGCTAAAAAGGAAGTGATTTTTTCTTGTATTCACCTCTTTAAACAATTAACTATCCTAAAAATGATGGAGACTGACCAACTAAATCTGTTGAAATGGCAGCCTACAAAATTGTTAATGAATTCGACGTGTTTCGCAAATGGTCAAAGAAAATATTTAATCAAACTAATTAAAACGTGTAAACCTAAATAAGGAAACCAACAGTCTTTTATCTAACATCCCTCTCCGTTCATTGGAACTTCACCACCTGCTATGGCGCCGACTACTTCTCCATCGGCTCCACCTACCACTCTTTCGAAGTCACCAGTGCAAACTCCAATTGTAAAATATGCTCGAGATATTCTTACTCGTGCGCATTTGCTCGATAGCAAACCTGTCCACAAGGCGCAAACACCATTCTGTCTCCATCCCTTTGTTTCTTTCTTCGTCTAAAATACACCCCAGAGTCCGCATTCTCGGCTTATACCCTCTTCTTCCTCTCTTGTTCCTATCTCGTGCTCATTTGCTCGATAGCAAACCAGTCCACAAGGCGCAGACACCACTCCGTCTCCGCCCCTTTCTTTCTTTCTTCGTCTGAAATACACCCAGAGTCTGCATTCTCGGCTCATACCCTTTTCTTCCTCTCTTGTTCCTATCTTCTTCATAGTCACCATCGAACCCTCTCTCTCTATTCTCCTTCTTCCTCTGGGTTTCCCCATTTTACATCGTAGGTTAGACATTCTTGCTAGAGCCAAGGTAGCATCGTCGCTGAGCGACGATCCCTCTACAATTTTCGATGGCCAAGAAAGTGCTTCTCTACGCCTCCTCCGAACTAGGTTGTTGACATCTTCACAAAAAGTGTTTCTCGACCTCTCTTTGAATTTTTCAGATCCAAGCTTCACATTCGTTCAAATCCAACGCTCAGCTTACGGGGGGTGCTAAGAATATTTACTACTAAATTATAGTTTACCATATATATCATATTTGATCTTTTATTATATAGACAATCATTACACGTATGTATCTTTCCATTTATTGCTCTTTCCATTTATTGCTCTTTCCATTTATTACTATTTCCATATCCTTGTAATTTTTTTTTATTATAAATAGAGAAATTTCACACCATTTAGGTGCAGTGGTTTTAGCACATATTCTCCGAGCTCACCTTAAGAAATACGTTGTATCCCACTGCGAACTCTAAATCCCTTCGCTTCACATCAACATAAATTTTCTAGTGAGTATTGTGTCTTCCTTCGATGATTTCCCTTGTAAGCAGATTACCATTGATGACTTATACTTTTAACTTCGTAGATGCAAGATTTACAAGTTTGATGAAAAAACTAACTCAAGACAAGACATAGAATGCTGATGAATCTCACATTTTTCTAACATTTTTCTTAAATAGAAGATGATGATATGACTGGTTCAATTGAAGTGACTACCTATGATCCAATTGAAATCTTCTAACTATTTTAGCTAGTTTTAAGACTTTCTCATTGCTTTAGCTCCTTTTGAACCACTTTTACCATAGATTAAAAAAAGATTAAAAAAAGATTATATAAGAAGGTTAAGATTCTAAAATTATATCTATAAGATAATATATCTAAAAATAAAATTGCTACCATGTTATTTGACAAATTACATCACTCTCAATATCTCAATATGTTAAGCACTATCAGATATGAGATTCTTTTTTAGGTTTTTTTAGTGCAAACATTATGGATTTAATATCATTAAAATGTGTGATGATTAACTCCACAATTATTGTATTCTAAATGGGAGATTATTTAATGTATTTTGTTCAAGTGGGAATTAGGGAACATGCATAAATGATATGTAAAATATATCATAGTAATGCAATATCGTTTCATAGCCCATTTCATGTCTTAAATCCCATGGCTGCTCAAGTAGCAAAAGAGAAAAAGAGCCTTAATTAAATAAATGTTCTTTATGTAGTGGATTTTTATAGCCATTGTGAATTAATCATACAAATATCTTCCTAAAACCAAATAAATTATCAACCTTATCTAATGTGAAGCAAGAAGAAGCTATCAAAATAAACTAAGTAGTGAACTATAGATATTACTTTCACCCACACTTTGAAAATTTTCTTTGCTCTTTCTCTAAATCTTACTAAATCTTGTAAGATCGTGTCAATGGAAGATGACATCAAAGCCTTAAATAAATATTCATATAATCATATAATTTAGTTCAAATGCAACTTGTGAGCCAAATATGAGAAAAGGCACATTATAGTGCTTGCCTCATGAACATTTGTGGAGGTATATATCCTTTTTTTTTTTTTTTTCTTTCTTCTTTTTTCTGCATGTGGCGCCCAAAACACCATTAAGCACACCATAGAGAAGATGATAAACCCTCCACCATTTCCTATATAAAGAGATCAATGGATTCATTCTAGGCATCCTCAAATTCTCTCCATGGCTATCACTAGAGTCTTGTGCCTTAGCTTTCTTCTCCTTGTAGGGTTGGGTTTAGCTTCTGCTGCCCGAACCCTTCTTGATTATGATCCCCGAACACGTCACTATGGTTACGATCGCCCTAACCCTAGAGAAGGGTACGATTCGGGGCATCGTGACGAATCCTATGATAAAGCATATGGTGGAAGATCGGGTGGAGGATATGGAGACGGAAGCTCTGCTCTCGGAGGTTCAGGCTATGGAAGTGGTGGAGTAAGGGGTTCGGGATATGGTAACGGTGGAGGAAACGCATACGGAGGAGGGGTTAGCTCCGGCGTAGGAGGAGCAGGATATGGAAGTGGGAGTAGATATGGAGGTGGAGAAGATCATGGTGTTGGTTACGGTGGTGGGCGAAGTGGAGGTTATGAAAATGGAGGCAATGGTGGGTATGGGCAAGGAAGAGATCATGATATCGGCTATGGAAGTAGAAATGGAAATGGAAATGGGTATGGAGATTCCCATGGATATGGAAATGGTGGAGTTGTCGACGGTGGGTATGGAAGGGGAGACGGAGTAGGAGGCCATGCTGGTGGTTCTGGCATTGGCGCCGGCGGTGGTTACGGAGGCCATGCTGGTGGTTCTGGAATTGGGGCCGGCGGAGCTTACGGCAGTGGAGGAGGTCATGGAGGAGAACATGATAATAGCAAAGGAAGTGGAGAAGAAGGAGGTTATGACGGTGGATATGCACTCACAAACTCCATCTCAAACAAGAATTGAAACCTTCTTAAGTATTAACCCAATGTTCATTATGTCAACAAAATAAAGAAATTGGGTTAGAGAATGTTGTTTTCTGAATCTATGTCGAAACTGGTTTTAATGTATGTCAAATTCGAATTAATAAGTGTCACACTCCAAAATTTGAGACTCAAAATCGAGACCGAGCTTAACAGATTATGCAATGAAAGCATGTAAAATTAGATTGGCAAGAAGAAATTGCTGAAAAATTTTAGCAATTAAGAACAAAAATTTCAATCAAAACAAATTGTTTTAAGTAGTATATGAATTTCATTGAAGAAGTTTGTGGGGTACAAAATGTACGAAGTAACTATGCATGACATGTACAGACTCCTAGACGGCTCGAGATACTCCTTTGTGGCTTTAGGACTCTCGAACGCTCTCCCGCCCTGATCCATGGCATCACTCACCTGAAAAAGAAGAGTAGAAAGGGATGAGTATAAGAATAACCAGAAAGCAACCTATTTGTAGGCTCTTTTCACATCCTTATCTTACTAGGTATCCACAGCCTTGTCTCGGGGTTCTAGGGAGTATGAACTAAGCTCCAACTCTCTTTTCTATACCTTAGGTGTTTGCTCATTTTATGCACTTTATGATTAGTGTCTTGGGATAAGGCGCGACCTCATGAATAAAATTAAGGGGATAGTATGGCTACACTTGAATAGTATCACTCTCTGAACATCATTCGTGGAAGTTAGATGACAACCTGCCCACCGAACCATGCTACCACTAAAATCGGCAGGTTGTGATCTTTGTGTGTTATTCAGCTACTAGCCATCTTACATGGTCCCACGCTTCCCCGCTCAAGGATAGGTTTTTACAGCTAAGTGGTCCTGTTCAGGAGACCATTTAGCTATCACCACTAGGTCGAGACACAAATCACAATACCCCATCTGGCTCTGCCTAGTTCAACGATCTTGGTATCGGAGCAGAGAGGGAAATGGAGCTTCTGGATACTATCCACACTGCTCAAGTCTGGTGAGCTACCTCGATTGTCTACAGTCACCATGGTGTCCTACTAGGTCTTTCTAGTGCAGATCTTGGTAGCTTAGATTTGGATTCATTCATCTCTAGGATTCTCGCACAAGGTCTCTCAAACCTATTGTGGTCTCGACTACTGGGGTCTGGGTCTGCTGGTCATCCTTTTGCAGACCTGAATGCACGGTATCCTAGAGGTATCCTATTCTAGGTCTTTGTCTAGCCTACTTAGTCTCAAGCTCTCTAGTCTCGCCTCATTGTTTCTCCCTATACTCAATCAAGGAAAGACAACACAAGCAATCACGCACTTGAGTTAACATGTAGCAGTTCATGTCATATTAACAAATATGTTCGACAGGGAGATAATGTTCATCTTCAACCAGAGTGTAGATTTCACAAATTTCTCTTCCTCCTTTCACATGCAAACTATATCACAATCTCAGATTCTAAGTACGATAGTGCTTGCAATTGTTTTCACAATAGGCTTTCATCGACAAGTGACAATGAGATTCGACAATTCTTTCCCCTTCCTCTCACGATTTTTTTTTACATTTATTCTCATACGATCAATCTCTATTTTTCACATGTGTAAGCACAGTAGAGGACATAATTTAGTAGTTTTTACAGAGTGTCTTTTAATTTCTTCTTAATTGATTTCAATAAAGAATAGAGTGTTTCCCACAAATAGTTATGTTCAACATGTTCTAAGAGAGTAATGACGTTTTTCTTCTTCCTCTACAGTCATGCTCGTGGGTTGTGTAACTATTAGATCAGTCGATGTTGACCCACATAAGCATTGTCAGCCTTCTCAATGAGCATTTCGTTAAAAATCGTTCATATTGCTCGTCTTTCTTTCATTCAATTCTAGGAATCGATCGACTTCAAATGGGATTACCCACTTCATTTTGATATTAAATATACGAAATCGAACAAGTTCGATCACTGTCCAACAAGGGTTTAGACCATTTGAATGAGCTTTTGTGGATGACATTGCTTCAAATTAATAAATAATGTTAATTTAAATTCAAGACATATCCTTATTTTCAATCTTTTCATTATCGATGGCCACGAAACTAAGGTTTAAAACCCTAATTTCATCTTTCTTTTTACTCCATCGTCGCTTTGTACTCTTGTAGCAGTAAGCTTATAGTCTTTATTAGATTGTATCTTCATATGAAACAGTACTTGTGTATTATTTGGTGTCGTTGTGTAGTTAGTTATCATATCAGTCTAACACACCAAATGTCTCCAATTCAAGTTTAGGGATGCCACTTGTGATGTCCCACATTGGTTGAGGAGGAGAACAAACCACCATTTATAAGGGTGTGGAAACCTTCCCCTGATAAATGCTTTTTAAAGGCTTGAGGGTAAGCCCGAAAAGAAAAGCCCAAAGAGGACAATATCTACTAGCGGTGGGCCTGGGTCGTTACAAATGGCATCAGAGCCAGGTTCCGGACGCTGGGCCCTAAAGGGGGGTGGATTTGGGGGCGGTCCCACATCGATTGGAGGAAGGAAAGAGTGCCAACGAGGACGTTGGGCCCCGAAGGGGTGTGGATTGTGATGTCCCACGTTGGTTGGGGAGGAGAACAAACCACCATTTACAAGGGTTAAAAGGGTGGGGTTAAAAGGGTGTGGAAAACCCCTTCGCGTTTTAAAGCCGTGAGAGGAAGCCCGTGGAACCTTCGCGTTGCCCATCCCACGTTGGTTGAGGAGGAGAACAAAACAAACCACCATTTACAAGGGTTAAAAGGGTGTGGAACCTTCGCATTTTAAAGCCGTGAGAGGAAGCCCGAAAGGGGGAAAGCCCAAAGCCCAAAGAGGATAATATCTGCTAGCGGTGGAAATGGGCCGTTACACCACTAATTGATCGACTAGTATCTTTTGAGCATACATCAATGATTAAATAAAAGAGAAGATAATTCTTTTTTTCTCTCTCCATCATTCCTGAATAATGAAAATCGAGGGAGAACAAGAATAAGAAGAATAAAAGGTAATAATTCAATACAAAACAATCAAAAAGATTGAAAGAGAATAATCTAAAGAAAAAGTTACAAGTTATTAGGTCAATGTCACGTCTCTTTATCCACATGAACCTAAGCTTTGAACTTGACCATCTTTCCCTCTTCACCTCTTCAAATTCACAACTCCATTTCCCAAAGGACATTGGCCAAGTAGCTAATTGGTAGGCCACAACTTTAAAGAGAAAGAGTCCATTTTTGCGATCATGTGTGGTGGGGAATCCCGAACTTTTGTTCTTTGTTTCAAAGAAAAATGTGTTCGTGTAGGGTCGAGAAATATAATCTACTTTTCAATCATTCAATAGTACACCTCAATAAAATTGTTTTGGTTTTCATTTTTCTCGATTCAAAATCATAAGTTGTTTAGTTCAACAATTACATATTGAAGTATCGAACAATCGGTTTGCTTTACCGACTTAAAAGTATTATTTGAATTACTCTTGAATCAAGTATAAAATCCAAAAACATTCAACATGTGGTAGGTATCGAGAGTTTTTCGAAGAATACTTCTAGTTACGTTGATATAGACAACAGATCTCCACGTATCTTCACAATAATATGATATTATCCACTTTATACATAAACCCCTCACAGTTTTGTCTTTGAAACTACCAAAAAAAAAAAAAAAAAAAACTCGTACCTATGAGTATATATTACGAATCTCTCACTTTCCTAACTAATGGGAGTACAGTAGGGTTGAGTTGTAACCCTATTTTCGAGTTGGTCAGATTGATCAAACCAAAAAAATGTTAACATGAACCAACTCGAATTTTTTGTTTTCTAAAAATTCAACCCAACCCAACTTTTGTTGGGTTGAGTAGGTCAGGTTGGTCGAGTTTTCAGGTTGCTTACGCCTAACATACATTGCGTGCAAACATAATTTCTTTTCATATTCAAAAATATTGTCGAACAATATGCTTAGTCTTAATCGAAAAGAAAAACATTTTTCGAGATGAAACTAGAATTGAGAATTCCTCAAGTTCTTAAACAACGAGTTTCGTTTACGTCAATTGGAAAAACCTAATGAATTAAGCATGCATGACACACGAGGTCGTGATCGATGAGGTTCTTGAAGAATAACGAGACAAATATTAATATTTTGAAAGGTTGGTATTGATCTTGATGAATCCAATAAGGGAAATGAAGATAACAATGGTGTATTATTGTAGTTTTGAAAGGCCAAATCCATTGGATTTGTAATACAAATAATATACATTGAGTTGCCGTTTTCACCAGGTTGGCTTTGCTTTTCTTGTCCCAAGAACCTTTCTTTTGCTTTTCCCTTTCTTCCATGAAAGAGGAAAAAAAGCATACACTATACCATAAAAAAAACATTTTTAAAACATAAAAAAAAAAAACATTTTTAAAACATTCGTCGAATTATATCTATATATATCTATATATATATATATATATAACATCATAACCGTTAGCAGATATATATATATTGTCATTAGCTCACGCCCCGGTATTTGACTCTGATACTATTTGTAGCCGTCCAAGCCCACTGCTAGATATTGTCCATTTTATCCCGTTACGTATCATCATCAGCCTTGCTGTTTTAAAATGCATATCTATCTTCATTGGCACACCACCCCGTATATAGCTAGACTGCCCACTACTAGATATTGTCCGTTTTGTCCCGTTACGTATCATCAAATGCATCTCTATCCGTCCAAGCCCACTGCTAGATATTGTTCGTTTTGTCCTGTTACGTATCATCACCAGCGACTCTCCACAATAGTATGGGACACTTTCATCCAACACCTCCCCTCGAACAATTTATGTCTCCCCTTAATCGAGGCTCAACTCCTTTGGAGTCTTCTCTAGTCACTTTTTGACTATGCCTTCGAGGCTCACAATATGGCTCTAATACCATTTTAGATGATCACGACTCTCCACAATGGTATGATATTGTCCACTTTGAGCATAAACTCTCGTGGTTTTGCTTTGGGCTTCCCCAAAAGCCTCATGCTAATGAAGAGTGTATTTTTTTATTATAAACCCATGATCATTCCCTAAATTAACCGATGTGGGACACTTTCATCCAACAGAGATTTCCACACCTCACCCTATCAGAAATGTTTCGTTCTTCTCTCAAACCGATGTGGAATCTCATAACCCACCCCCTTAAAGTTCAACGTCCTTGCTTGCATACCATTCGAAATCTGGCTCTGATACTATTTTTTAAAATTAACTAGCAAAATAAATAAACAAGATTGGAATTATTATCGAACAAAACCTTATCAAACCAACCTTGAATTCGTGATCGATTCTAATGCACTCGAACTACTATAATAATTTATACACCATACACAATTTTTCAAAATCATATAATAATATAATAATATGTATTAAAAAGAAATATATCCAAAAAAAAAAAAAACAGGGTCCGACCAAAAGCTGTTGCCGTGTAGGACGCTCCAAATACTTTGATGCCACGTCAGCCAAACCTCTTTATTATTATTATTTTATAAATAAAATAACAAAATATATATATATATATTTTTTTTTTTTTTTTTTTTTGGGGAAAAAAAAAGGGCAAAAGGCGTCTCCGTGTGCGTATGTCTGTCTCCATCCGGAATTTAATTTAATTATGAATTTAATAAATATTAAGGCAAAGACTATTTTACCCTTGCTCCTCTTATTGAGCTCCAAGTTGGAGCTTGGGAGTGTGTAGAGTGGGCCCACTTCCCCACATGATCTGTTCCCCTTCTCTGGTCCCCACTTCATCCACCGCTTCCTCTTTGGCAACTCCATATCCATCCACCACTCTACACGTGTTAACTAGATATGTGGGTCCCATGTCTAAAATACCTTTATTTTATTTCAAATAAAATAAAATTATTTTTTTATTTTTTTTTTTTATGAGCCAAAATTTATGGTCACGTTTACGATACTATTGATAGACGTTGGTTCGCGAAAGATAGACTAAATCTTAGTTTTGATATTGAGTTCACGAAAAGCTTCTATCACGTACAGATAGAAACATTATCGATAAATTTATAATAGCTTCGATATGTGTTCGATCGACATGGTTGTGATTGAAGTCAATTTATTGATAAGCTCTTGTCGAAGATGAATTTAAATCATATATAATAATTCATCATTGATTATAACTTCTAACCATATACATAATACATCATTGATAAGTTTCTATCTCTCATCCACGTATATTAATGGGTGATTGATGCCTATTGAAGATACGTCATCTTAGTTGTTGTTAAAGTTTATCGATAAATAGACTCTTATCACAAATATACTATAAAGGTGAAGTTTATTTTTAATAGCTCAAGCACACCGTAGCAGATATTGTTCGTTTTGACTCGTTACGTATCATCGTCAATCTCACGATTTTAACACACGTCTACTATAGAGAGATTTTCATACCGTTATAAGGAATGTTTCATTCGTCTCTCCAACTAATACGGGATCTCACAGGTATTAGAGTCAGTCACCAGGCAGTGAGGGACATTGGTCGGAGTAGGGCTAGACTCTCTCCATAGTAGACGTGTTTTAAAACTGTGAGGCTGATGTCGATACGTAACGGGCTAAAGTGGACAACATTTGCTAGCGATGGGCTTAAGCTGTTACAAATGGTATCAGAGCCAAACACTCGCTGGGTTGGGTGGATTGTGAGATCTCACATTGGTTGAAGAGTGGAACGAAGAATTCCTTACAAGGGGTGTAAAATCTCTCCCTAGTAGATGTATTTTAAAATCGTGAGGCTGATAACGATACGTAACGGGTCGAAGCGAATAGTATTTGCTAGAAGTGGGTTTGAGTCGTTACATTATTAGTGATAAACATTATCACTATTAGATTTCATGGTTGAGCTTGTATTTTCTTGTATGCTAGATAGGAGTGTTCATATGACTCGATAGTTTGACTTACTTAGACTACCTAACCCAAATCATAAAGATTTAGTTGAGTTAGATTTCTTTTTTAGTTTGAGTTAAGTTAAATTTTTTTAAAACCAAAAGCTCGGGGTATTTCGTAGGTTGACATTTTTTTGGTCGAGTCAACCCGACCATCCCAAAAATAGAGTTATAACTCAACCCAACTCTACACTACTTATTATGAATATTAAAAATATGTTACGTTTGTTACTGATGTCAGCGATCAAGTGTAACTTCTTAATGTTAAATATTTGTAGATAAGTACGATTTTTATTAAATAATTAAAAAGATAACCAGACAACTCAATCCAAAAATAGAGGATTGTGAACTCTATTGTTTGGATCATTAACCTAACCAACCTAAAACTTCGAGTCGGTCCAAAATATATATATATTTTTTTTTCATATTTAAAATATGAAACATGTGAACTTTTAACTGTTTGATTCAAAATTATTTTCAATTTCATAAAGAATAATATTAAATAATGGAATAATTATTGAAGAATTTATGAACAAGAAAAGAGAGGAAATTGGGTCATATCAATAAATGAACTGTACAAATCTTTTAAAAATCTCATCTTTATTATTGTCTTAATATGTAATAATCTTTCAAATTTAGCGTTTTGAAAATAAGGGATCAGGGTTGCTAAACCGAAAAAATTCTGATACCATGAGAATCTTTGCTTAATCCACCGCCCCTGCTGGCTTTGACGCCGCAGGGGCAATCTCCATCACTGTCGCATGCAGAGCCGATTAATTACTCTTCGGCTCCACCCTTTTTACCTTCAAATCACCCTTTGCCATACTTTGTACATACAACCTCACCTTTCTCAACAGAATCAATTTTTCTTCGACCAACATAGTCTCTTTCATTTTCTTCCCAATTTTCCCTTCATCCTTCACAGAAACCCTAACTTAAACCTATTAACCTTTTGCAGAGATTTACCTTTGGAATTTGGGCGCCGCATTGGCCTCTTCGCCAACCAAGTCGCCGCCGCCCTTCTAGCCAAAATTGGCTCCTTTGCCCACTGTGGCGACTCTTCCGGCTTCAACATTGTCTTTGTCCCTTGCTCTAGGTTTCCCCTTCTACTTCTTAGGTTGACATATTCTCACTAGAGCCAAGGCAGCATCGTCGGTAAGCGACGATCCCTCTTCATGGGTTAGACATATTCTCGCCGAAGCCAAGGTAGCATCGCCGCTGAGCGACGATCTCTCTGCAGTTTTCGATGGCCAAGAAAGTGTTTTTCTATGTTTCCTCCGAACCAGGTTGTTGACATCTTCACGAAAAGTGTTTCTCAACCTCTATTTGAATTTTTCAGATCTAAGCTTCACATTCGTTCAAATCCGACGCTCAGCTTGCGGTGGGGTGTTAAGGATATTTAGTAATAAATTATAGTTTACCATATATATCATATTTGATATTTTATTATAAGGCAAATATCAGATATTTGTCATTCTTACCTTAGGTATCTTTCCATTTATTGTTATTTTCGTATTTTACTCTTTCCATATCCTGGTAATTTATTTGATTATAAATAAAATAACTTTCACACCATTTAGGTGTGGTGGATTAAGCAAACATAACATTCTCATGGCTCTCTGATACCATGAGAATATTTGTTTAATCCACCACACGTAAATGGTGTGAAAGTTATCTTATTTATAATCAAATAAATTACAAAAATATGGAAAGAGTAATAAACAGAAATAACAATAAATGGAAAGATATCTATGGTAAAAAGTCAAATATCTAGATATTTGTCTTATAATAACATATCAAATATGATATATATGTAAACGATAATTTAGTACTAAATATTCTTAATACCTCGCAAGCTGAGCGTCGGATTTGAACGAACATGAAGCTTGGATCTGAAAAATTCAAAGAGAGGTCGAGAAACACTTTCTGTAAAGATGTCAACAACCTGGTTCGGAGGAGGCACAGAAAAACACTTTCTTGACCATCGAAAACTGCAGAGGATTCACCGCTCAGCGGCGATGCTGCCATGGCTTCGGCAAGAATATGTCTATCTCATGAAGAGGGATCGTGGCTTACCGATGATGCTGCCTTGGCTCTAGTGAGAATATGTCAACCCAAGAAGTAGAAGGGGAAACCTAGAGCAAGGGACAAAGACAATGTTGAAGCTGGAAGAGTCGCCACAGTGGTCGAAGGAGCCAATTTTGGCTAGAAGGGCGGCGGCAATTTGGTTGGCGAAGAGGCCAGTGCAGCGCCCAGATTCCAAAGGTAAATCTCTGCATAAGGTTGATAGGTTTAGGTTAGGGTTTATGTGAAGGATGAAGGGAAGATTGAGAAGAAAATAAGAGAGACTATATTGGTTGAGGGAAAATCGATTGTGTTGGAAAAGGTGAGGTTGTATGTACAAAGTATGGCGAATGATGATTTGGAGGTCAAAAGAGTAGAGCCGAAAAGTAATCAATCAGCTCTGCATGTGGTAGCCATGACGACTGCTCCTGCGGCGTCAAAGCCATCAGTGGTGGTGGGGAAGAACAGTAGAAGATTTCAAAAGCCATTGAAAAGAAAGGATCGAGGTTGCTAAGCCAAAATGGCTCTGATACCATGAGAATGTTTTTTTAATCCACCACACCTCAATGGTATGTGAAAGTTCTCTATTTATAATCAAACAAATTACTAGAATATGGAAATAGTAATAAATGGAAAGAACAATATATGAAAAGATACCTAGCTAAGAAAGTAAATATCTAGATATTTACCTTATAATAAAATATCAAATATGATATATGCGGTAAAGTATAATTTAGTACTAAATATCCTTAATACATAAAATTTAAATTTATATATAATAGATCGATAATTTAAAAATATATTTTATTTTGATTTTTCAAAATAAATGAAGAAAATATTATCAATTTTTGTTTTAATTATTTTTAAATCCTAATTTGACCGATCACGAGGCATTTAGAAAATTTTATTATATTATATATTTTAGTCTCCAAAAATTCCAAACACCCAATTCGACCGCCGGATTGACTTTGACTTTTCTTGTCATTTATGTTTGACCTTCTAACATATTTGAGTTTTTTATTTTATTTTTATTTTTAGAAATGAGAAATTAGAATTCAAATTCTAGGATTTTATTTTATTTTATTTTTTCCATATAAACGGTACAAATAGAATGAAAAATCTCCGAAGGAGAGAGAATTGTGAGAGATTTCTCCCGTTAGTTGAATGGAGCTGAAGACGGTTAAATGATGAAAGTCCCACATCCGCTAATTTAGGGAATGATCATGGGTTTATAAACAAGGAATACTCTCTGTATTGGTACGAGGCCTTTTTGGGAATTCCAAAGCAAAGCCATAAGAGCTTATACTCAAAGTGAACAATATCATACCATTGTGGAGAGTCGTGTTCATATGGTTTCAGAGCCATGCCCTAAATTTAGTTGTGTGCCAATATATTGGTATCGTGTTCATCTAACATGGTATCAGAGTTATTTGCCTTTTGGGAAAGCCCAAAGCAAAGTCATGAGAGCTTATGCTCGAAGTGGACAATATCATACAATTGTGGAGAGTCGTGTTCATATGGTATCAGAGCCATGCCCTAAACTTAGTTGTGTGCCAATATATTAGCAAAGAGAGCTTATGCTCAAAGTGGACAATATCATACCATTATGGAGAGTCGTGTTCATCTAACAAAGATAAGATTATATTCGATCACTACCCTACCCCGTCTAATTAAATAAATATTTTTTTTAAGTATAAAATACTAAATTTTTTTTTAATGGCAGCGGACTTGCGATTGTGCGGCACTCACTTTCCAACGACAATTGAGCTAAGCCAATTCGTTCTGGTGTCGCCTACGGCCAAGCGACGTATGCTCGAGCCTCTGGCCTCGATTTTAAGAGAAGGTTTTAGAAAACGAGGGCAGAGAGAGATTTTTGAAAAGAAACGTTATATAAGTAAGCAAGAGAGAAATAACAACGGCTTATAGTATATAACCTTGGGTAGGGAGAAGTTGACATCATTGTGGAGAGTCGTGTTTATCTAACACAGACAAGATTATATTCGATCACTACCTAGCCCGTCTAAATAAATAAATATTTTTTTTAAGTATAAAATACTAAATTTTTTATTTATTAGAAATTGTGTTTCCTTTGGATATTAAAAAAATATAATAGAAGATAAATTAAACAATTGTTTGAAAAAGAAATACATATATAATTAATTAATTAATTAATTAATGAAGATCTAACCGAAAGCATAATTGGAGCATTAGAAAATTACTAATTATTTTAATTAATTCATATGGTAATGAAAATAATTTGCATGTGCTAAGGTTCCAAGTAAATGAATACTAAAATTAAACTATAGTTTGTTTAATTAATCTTAACTTTAATTATTAATTGCGGCGTTACAATATGATTAGCAATGTAATTATGTGGTTAATTAAAGTTAAATTAGAATCTTAATTAATATTATTTTAAAAGAGAGAGAATCTTTATTCAACCTTCGCCACCTCATACACCATTTCTTTACAAATATCATGATTGACGTAAAGATCAACCTCACTTGTTTCTTCCAATTTGTCAAAAAAATATAAAATATACAACTAATCATCGGTCAAGCCTAAAGTTCATTCGTTGCCTTTCGTTGGGATAAAACGATACTTATTCATATATGTAACTGTTGAGGGTTATTGAGAGTGAGTCCCACATTGGTTAATTTAGTGGAAGATCGTGGATTTATAAGTGAGGAATACTATCTCCATTGGAAGGATGCCTTTTGGGGAAACCCAAAGCAAATGACAATATCATACCATTGTGGAGAGTCGTGATTCCTAACAATAACTCGGGGGCCTTTTGGGGAAACCCAAAGCAAAAACATGAGAGGCTCAAAGTGGACAAAATCATACCATTGTGGAGAGTCATGATTCCTAACGTCATCATTTTGAAATAACCCAAAATTTTGGGTTGCTAGACTCAAGAAACCCGAATAGAGTTTATAACTCAATTCAACACAATACTCTATTTTCAAGTTGGTCGAGTCGATCTGACCAGAAAATATCAACCTACTAACCAAAAAATCATTTCTAGTTTGACTCTCAAACTGAGTTGGTTGGTCTCAACTCTAATTGAGAGTGATCGATCTTGAACACGGATAACTTCAACGTTCATGTTGCAACCACAAATTTAAAAAGCGGTAGGGCCAAAAAATAAATAAAAATAAATAAGTTGCATTATTATGAAGAGAAAAGAAATGCTTTACTTAGAAACAATTTCTCTCCCAATTTTTTAATTAAAAAAAAAAAAAAAAAAGTTTGGCAAAATGTCACAAAATAAAAAAAATATTGTAATGTCCCATTTGATTTGAATGAGATGAGATCCCTATTTTCTTCCAATTATTATCACTTTTTTCTTTTTCCTTATATCTCCAAAATTGCTATTCCTGGCCCCTCATGTTATTCATTTTACTATTTCTTGCCCCTATCTCTCTAAAATTGTAGATAATGTCACTATTAATTAAACAATTTACACTAATTACATTCATAATTTCTTTGCATTCCACAGAATTTCTAGACGTAATCAGAAAATGATAATTCAAAATAGTAATAATAATTTTAATATATTTTTTAATTCCGATTTCTATTTTCATTTCGGAATTTGAAAATGCGAAAAAGAAATTCAAATTCAACCTCTGTGTAACGGAGACCGTTCCGTGAGAACGGCCTTGGGAACCTTCGATTGCCGGAAAGCTTTGATCGGACTTGGAAAGTACCATGCCTTTGCCTTCACCGGCGTCCGAACGAATCTCCCGCTGGAATCGGAAACCGCAACCGATCTAGACCGGATCATCAACGTTCGTCTCATCGCCTCTTCAACTTCCGCTACTTCCTTCGCTCTACGCTTGAAATCGAATTCCACCGCTGCCTCGATTCTTCCGCCATCGCGACTCTTCTTAGTCTTCGACCTGAAAATCGACCAAAACGACGACGCTCTAGCGCTATTACCGGATGAAGAGCAGTCATCGCCAGAATCAGCGACGAACCGCGATCTCGATCGGAGAAATGGAATCCCAGCGAGAGAGCGAGAGCGGCGGAAAGCCGGCTCGCCGTCGATGAGATTGGAGAGGCGGCCGACGGATCCGAGAGAGGCGAGGTCGGCGGAGGAGAAACGAGAGAAAGAGGATGAAGAAGAAGAAGAAGAAGAAGAAGTTGTGGTAGTGGCGCAACAATTGCAAGGACGGACGTTGGCGCAGTCAGGGCAGAGAGTGACGAGGCGGTCACGGAGACAGAGAGGACAGATTCCGATCCTCCGCCGTTTGGAAGGATGTTTTGGACATTTCCATACGTCGTCTTCATCGCCGTAGAACGCCATTTTCTCTGTTCTTCGTTGATGAATTTGTGTAGTCGCTTTTGCGCTCTCTGGTTTTTGAGTTTCTCTAAACAAATGGCTATGGCTATCACTGCCTCAAGCTTTATAAAGGTTCAACCTGTTAGTGGGGCCGTTTAACCATGGTTAGTTTTAATCTAACCCTGGTTCAGATCCTCGGGTTGGCCGTTCGACCTTCTTACCATTGGAATCAGAACGTCGCCGTTTTGGTTTTTTTAGCTCGTTATATTAATTACCATTTTTTTAGAATTTAAATTATTAATTTAGTTTTAAAACTTTTTAAAAACATTATTATCGTTTCTATTTTTCAAAAATAAATGCATGACACGAAGCTCGAGAAGAAAAGCTCAAAGAGGATAATATCTGCTAGCGGTGGACCTATGTACCCTATATACCCTTCTTTTACTCGTTACTCGGGTATCACATTGAATGCTAGGATTATCGTCTAAGCCTAATTTATTAGACCCAGTTTTTGTCTATTTTAGTCCTTCCCTCGATAAAGATACAATTCTGATTTTAACGAGTTTTCTTAGTCTATCGTACTTTTATTGTACCTATTTTGTCTTAGAAAGGTTGGTTTTACGTAAAATTTTGTAAATTTTAAGGTACACCCACGGATTGACGTGTTCTAGAAGAATGATGTGACGTTTTAACCGTCATCATTTCTATCATGCTATTAGTTAAATCACTATTTGTTTTTTTTTTTTTACTATATAGTCCTAAAGAACACGAAGATTTTAACCATCAGTGTCAATTAGGTGTGATTTATGGACTTTTTGTTACTCCCGACAATGTTTTCAAACATATAGGTTTAATGTCATGTCGGTTTGAACTTTGCTTAATTAGTTATCGTCTTAATACTATTACTTAAATGTCATGACGTTTTGATTAGATAAATAAATTTGATTAAACGATAAGCAGTACGAGGAGACCAATTATAAAGTCCAATGAAACGTCACTGATTTTTTCATTTGTGCATTTCTTATCGAGCTACTTTTTGTCATATTGTACTAAGTCATCATTAATTAATTTAAACACGGTATCCGTCAATAAACAATATTTTTACGGAAAAATACCTATAAAATTTTTACGGTCTATATATATATATATATATATAATTACTGTCAATATATGGACGAAAACTGTTTATACCTAGGCACAAGAAAATGCTCATTAACGTTCTAAAATAACATTATTCAAATCACTCACTGAATCGAACGTTGAACTGGTTTAATTGAAACTGCTTCTTCAACCAGATATTTGGTGCAACTCACACGAGCCCCACGTGCTCCAAACGATGTTTCTTTTTATGATCTTCCCTTGTTCGAGTTTCGACTGCGTGCAAGGAACACAGTGGCAGAGTCCATGACGACATAAACCTAAAATGGCAATGCATGAAGGCGAGGCGTTGGCAGCTGTTTGTGAGTAGAGAAAGAACAAAACCAGTCTCGAATCCTCATAATCCAAATCGAAGATGAAAATGAATGAAGCCATGAGAGAAAACGAACTTACAATCTCGACGTAACAAAAATGTAGTATGAGGTGAGAAAACGAACTTACAATCTTGACCGTACCGTTTTCAAGAACATAAAAGTAATAAGGAAAAAAGTAAAATGGTAACGAAACGAACGCTAAATGATTGATTTTAACTGAAATTCTCTCGACTCGACGTAACTATTAGTTATATCCGTACGATTCCTTGAAGCAACACACTAATGTAAAAAGACAATAGAGAAAAACAAATCCAAGAGAAGAAGATAAAAGAAGTAAAGGGGAATTTGTTTGTTGGGATTGAAAAATTTTCAAACTAAATTTACAAACACATCACAACAAAACACTATTTGACTCATCATATCGCTCCTTTTATAGTCGTTTTGTACTAGATACAGGTATACGTTCGATTCGATAATCCGACAATTCGTACTCTTTTATCGTCGTCTTACACCAGATACGGGTATACATTCAACTCGACAATCCAACAATTCGAACTCTTTTGTAGTCGTCTTACACCAGATACGGTCGACTCGACAATCCGACAATTCGTACCTACCCAATTTGAACTATTGAAGTTTGGGTTAGGTTAGATTAGCATTTCGAGTTCGGCTAGGTTAATTTGAATAATTTTAAAATATATTGTTTTCATTTAGAATTTCTATTTTTGAGTTGGTTTATCTAAGATTGTATCGAATAATTATGAACTGGGAATAAATATTTTTTTTTAAAAAAAAATTTAACAACCGGACAACACGACCTGAAAATATAAGGTTGGTCCAAAAAATTCCTTCAACCGAACCCGACCTCCTGACTCATCATGTACACCGTTAATACTGGAAAACAATTTGATTGGCGTCTAATTTTGAACTTTTATGAATTGAGTTGGTTCGTATATTTTATTAAAATGAATTGAATTAAGTTGAGTTCATTGTCGGTTAGGATGGTTGGGGTTGAAAACTTTTGCAACCCGAAAACTTAGATAGATTCAATTATATCATATGCTTATAAACGGTTAGGATGTTTCGAGAGATTTCTTTTAAATGAGGAATGAAATTGAAATGAAATGCATACATGACATTATATACAACATTATTCATGTAAATTGAATAAAAAATATTTAATCGATCTCCACAGCTTGGTTTGGCTCGGTTGACCAATTTCAACCATTTTAGACCCTCCCGAAACTATTTATGATGTAATTAAGGTAAGAAAATGACAGTATAGCTACTGTTTTGAATAATTGATAATAGTTGGCATTGTTTAGAGCGGAGTTTAGAATAGTTAAGTTATATTAACTCCATGAATAGAGCTCGGTTTTCTGAATGAATTGAATATCATAGGTTAAACTGAATTCTAGTCGAGCTGAACCTAGGAAGGATCAGATAGGATGAGCTTAGAAACATCAAATTGAATATGAATATCTATGCCGAATTAGGCTACAATCGCTACGTCAGTAGCTAGGACTGGAACTGATTCCACATCTATGCCCGACTCGAACGAGTTGGGGTGACTTGCAAATTCTCTATTTGGAAAAGGGGTGGTTAACCTTTTTTCTTTTTTGATAAACTATGGACCAAGAAAATGTGTCCAATGGAGGCCCAATACATACAAATGAGAGCCCATTAACTTCATACATCATTGAGCCCAAAACTTAATTGGGCCCCAAAGCCCACAATTTTTCCTCATCAAAATCTCTTTCCTATCTAATATATAGTTGATTTTATTATATTTTAAAATTCAAAATTTTTATCTAATAAATTGTGAGATCATACATCAGTTGGAGAGAAAAACGAAACATTATTTATAAAAGTGTAGAAATCTCTCCTTAGTAGATGCATTGTAAAATCGTGAGGCTGACGACGATACGTAACAGGTCAAAATGAACAATATCTACTAGAGGCTGACTGTTACAAATGGTATTAGAGTCAGACACAAAGTGATGTGCCGGTGAGGATGCTAGCCCGTAAAGGGTGGATTGTGAGATCCTACATTAATTGGAGAGAAGAGCGATCGGGTGGCGTGCCAGCGATGACGTTGTGCCCCAAGGGGTGATTATGAGATCCCACATTTGTTGGAGTGGGGGTGTACCAACGAGGATTCAAGGTGTCACAATCGCACTTTTGATGGTAGCGGACTTGCGATTGTGCGGCACTCACTTTCCAACGACAAGTGAGCTAAGCCAATTTGTTCTTGCATCGCCTATGGCCAAGCGACGTATGCTCGAGCCTTGGCTTGGATTTAAGAGAAGGTTTTAGAAAACGAGGGCAGAGAGAGATTTTTGAAAGAGACGTTATATAAGGAAGTAAGAGAGAAACAACAACGGCTCACAGTATATAACCTTGGGTAGGGAGAAGTTGACAACTAGTCATATCCCCTTATAGTACATTCTGAGACATTTCATGTCTGGCAGGCCTAGACATGATTTTTTCAAAACGTCATACTTCCTAGAAATATAAAAGTGAAATACTAGAACATGGAAAGACATAAAGGGTTTGACTTGTCATGAGCATGCGGCCATGGGCAACACGCCTTGGACGAGCATGACCGTGACACTAGGCCCCAAGGGGTAAATTGGGGAACGAGAACATTATTCACAAGAGCGTGGAAAAGGAACGAAACATTCGTTGTACGCGTGTGGACGGTGTTAGTTTTGTTAAAATAAAAAGAAAATAGAAATATCTCCCAACCCCACATTGTGACCATCCCATTGGAGCCAAAAGAAGAATTAGGGTTGTGTAAGTAAAGCTTACAAGTACCCTTTGACAATGAAAGAGATTAGAAAACTTAATAATAAAGACACAAAAGGTTGGGAGTTGGGGACAACTTGTTTTGTCCTCTTACACTCTCTAAGAGCCACTCTAATCCCTTTTGTCTTTCTCGTTTACACACGAACTATCGATTAGGGTTACAAACATAATCCCGTCCTGTATCAGCTTCAAATGAAGATCTCTATTCCATATTTAGGAGTTTACACGGGTTGGGTTGGGTTGGAAATTTTTTTTGGACCAACTCGAAATTTCGCATTGGTTAGGTTAGTGACCCGAGTAATCTGAATAGTGTTTACAACCCAACCCAATACAACCTTTTATCTTCGGGTTAGGTTGAGTTGGGTTTGTCGGGATTATCCTTTTTTTTAATTATTTTTTAAAAAATTGAATTTATATAGAGTACACGTTACATTAGTAACTAAAATCTCATAAATTTCAAATATCAAAACGCATCACTAACATCCGTTACAAAACGTTAATATTCTTAATTTTTTTAAGAGTAGAGTAAGGTTGGGTTGGATTGTATCCCTACTTTCAACTTAGTTGGGTTGACCTCACGAAAAAAAATGTCAACTCTCTTAATTTTTTTAAGAGTAGAGTAGGGTTGAACGGGATTGTAACCCTATTTTTCAAGTTAGTCGGGTTGGCCTAACAAAAAAATATCAGCCTGTAAACCGAATCGAATTTTTCGATTTTTTAAACGTTCGACCAAACTTAACCCAAAATAAAACCTAACCCAATTTGAGTTGGGTAATCCGAGTGGGTCGGATTATCGTTTTTTTAATAATATTGTTGTTTATAAATGAGTTAGGTTTTAAAAGCCATTTTTCTCCTTTATTTTGTAATTTTAATATTTGAATATGATGTTTAGAAATATAAAACTGAAAAGAAACCCTTTAATTATAATGTCCCAAATAAAGTCCAAATCCAACTATATGATTAAGAAGCACATCATCATGACATGTTTATTTTTAATTCATAAGATTAAAAAAAAAAAAACATGTTTTTTTGTTTTTTCTTAAGAAAATTCTCTTTAATCCATCATTCAATCTATCGGTTCACAAGTTGACTTTTTTAAGAAAATATAGGTACAAGTCAACGCCACCTACTTTTAAAATTATTGTGAAAAGTAAGAATATTTGACGTTTGTAATTGATGTTAGCAACGTCTTGTACGTTGTGAACGTTTGATATTTGAATTTTATGAATTTTTAGTTATTAATAGAGGGTTGGGTTGAGTTGTGAACGCTATTTGGTTGGCTCGAGTCACCAACTCGAAATTTTAAGATGGTTTCAAAAAATTTCTCCAACCCGTGTACACCTTTACCTATGAAGAGGTTCGTGAACTTACTTTATACGAGTCGAGATATCATAAACCTGAACTATTTTTACGATATAAATTTATTAATATTTGTAATAATTACGTGGCGGGACTTGATAGGTGAAAATAAATAAATAAAGTTTATTCTATTTTGAAAATGTACAATTTGGTTGGAACTTCAAATCAACTTGAATTTTAACTTCTTATAGTGTGACAAGAAAAAATAAATTAGAAGTACAACCCAAAAGAAACTAAGAAATATAATTATTATTTGAATTGGATAAACGTGTCGTAATGTCTTTCATTTAGTTAACGGGGTGGAAGATCGAATTATATCGAATTTGAATGGTGATTGGTAGCTTATCCACGGAACTATATCAAATTTGAATATCGATCAGATGAACTCTATAGTTAAATGTGTTTTGTTTTGAGTAATTCTATGTTGGGTGTCCTCTTCGGAATTTCGTATGATGCATGTGAGTGAGGACAAAATATGTTGGAAGAACTTGGGTTAGTCTGTGGCGATATTTTGCACTCTTAGAAGCAAGGAGTAAGTAACGTAATCATGTCACAAAACATGTTTGAATGACTCATGTCGGTCTGTGGCGATATTTTTCACTCTTAGAAGCGAGAAGAAAGTAACATGTAACAGCCCAAGCTCACCACTAACAAACCGTAACGATTCAGCAAAAAAAAAAAAAAAAAAAAAAAAATATCAGGTCGTGTGCCACATCATTTTTCAAATAAAGGCAAGGCGCACATGTACGGAGGACGGCGACATCGCAAGTAGAGATTGTCGCACGTGCATAGGTCACTTTGACCTGTTACGTATCATCGAAATCGTAAGGCTAACGATGATACATAACGGGCCATAACGTAACTATGTTGACATCATTTTTCAAATAAAAGCAAGACCCATACGATGGAGGACGGCGGCATCGTAAGCAAACTATGGGATGTGCATAGAGTAGACTCATATTTAAATTCCTAGTCTTAGGGAGACGTTACACAGATATTGGCGCTTTGTCCCGTTACGTATCGTCGAAATTGTGAGGCTAACAATGATACGTAACGGGCCATAACGTAACCATGTTGACATCATTTTTCAAATAAAGACAAGACGCACATGTACGAAGGACAGCAACATCGCAAGCAAAGACTATGACACGTACATAGCGTAAACTCATTTAAATTTCTAGTCTTACGGAGTCGTTACACAGATATTGTTCGCTTTGGTCCGTTACGTATTATCGTTAGTCTTCGTAAGACTAACGATAATACGTAACAAGCCATAACGTAACCATGTTGCAAGGGATGCAAGAGAATGTCAAACCATCACATGCCGAATGAGCATAGGTCATTACATGTTTTTTTTTTTCTTTTTTTGAGTACAACAACATTTTAACTAATTGAGCTATACTCGAGTTGACAGTATAGACAAAAAACTGAATCTTCGATTCTGAAAAAAGTAATAATATATATTTTATCCATTCAGCTACGCTCGTATCTCGGGCACATTTTTGTAATAATGAAAAGGTGAGGGATTGGTGAGAAAAGGAAAAGGAAAATGGTGAAAGTGGTGGAGCCCTAAGAAGGAAAGAAACGAGGGAATTAATAATGGTCAAGGCTGGTGTGCTATGAGCTTTGCCCTTCAATTCAAACCATTTCACCCCCTTTGACTCACTATTTCGGGTCTTATTCAACCCTTCTACACGCTTCATCACACTATTAAGTCAAATTTGCACAACGTGACGACTATTATTACCCGTACATATCAATACAGTTGATTAAACTTAGTTAGAGACCGATCGAGTCTAAAAAGTACGAAAGTTCTAATCAAAACAAGTGTTAAACGAACACGACTCTCTACGGTATGATATTGTTCACTTTGAACATAAGCTCTCATGACTTTAGTTTGAGCTTCCCAAAAAGCCTCGTACCAATAGAGAGAGTATTCCTTGATTATAAATCCATGATCATTCCCTAAACGAGCCGACGTGGAATTTCATCATCCAACGTCAAGATTTCATTTTTTGTTTTCAAAATTTTAAAAATCCGTTAAAAACCCATTTCTGTTCTCACAATTTTTCATGTGTTTTCACGTTTCTTAAAATCGAGTATGAGTAAATTTCCAATTTTACCCTCAAAATTTAAGCTTTTTTTTTTATTTATTTTTTATTTTTGAGATATGGGTAAATTTAAATAAATTTTAAAAAAAATAAATAATAAAAATTAAATTATCAAAATAATGCCTTATTTAATTAATTAATTAATTTTTAACTGAATTTCTTAGATATTTTGATGTCTTTGCAAGTTGTAAGATACAATACATAATTTCAACATCTAAATTATTGCATTATTTTCTTTTTATTATTATTATTTCATTAAATATTCTTTTTAAAATAAACTAATTATGATTTATGTGGGTCGTATTCATTACCATAACGATCCGATTTTACCTGTGCACAAATAAGCCTATCCAAGACTCTAATCAAACCAACTACATAACCTCCGAGCTCCATCACATGAGCTCTAGTCATACTCTTATTGATAACCACATACTTGATTGTGACGAGACGTCTCTTGGATTGGGCTATACAACACTCTATATCACTCACTATCTCGAGACTTTAATATTAATTGTAACGACCCGACTTAAAATCATGACTTAAAAAAAAACAAGTTTAGTTTAGCAGTGGACTTAGTTATTACAAATGGTATAAGGGTGTAGAAACCTCTCCCTAGTAGACACGTTTTAAAATCTTGAGGGGAAGTTCATAAGGGAAAGTCCAAAGAGAACAATATTTACTAGCAGTGGGCCTAGTTGTTACAAATGGTGTCAGAGCCAAACATTGGGCACTGTGTCAGTGAGAACACTGGCCTCCAAAGGAGGTGGATTGTGAGATCTCACGACAGTAGGGAGAGAGGAACGAAACAAACATGTCTTAATGTAGAAACCTCTCACTCTAGTAAATGCGTTTTAAAACCTTGAAAAGAAGTTCAGAACGAAAAGTTTAAAGAGAACAATATATGCTAGCAGTGAGCTTAAACTATTACACTCATACCTTTTGATCGAGAGCAATATTTTGTCATAGTTGACCTATGCTCGTATTGTCAATATTAAAATAAAGAGACATTGACTTTTATATCAAAATATATATAAAAAATACAATAAATTAGATATAATAATTGAGAGATTATTTTAAATATTACCTTCCCCACCTAAAACCAAAAAAAATGGGTGAAATACTAGTCTATATATAGTCAACCCACCCCTCAAGACTTTATAGAATGTGACATTTTTATTTTTTATTTTTTATTTTTTTATTTCAATAAAAAAAAATTAATCATTCTTTTTACTTTATTTTTAAATGCACAAGTTGCCCATTATTTTATGCTTTCAACTATTTAAAATTATTTTTTAAATAAAAATACTAAAAATAATTATATCTGAAATTGAGATACCGTCACTAAAAATAGGTACTCGTACGTCAGTATATCGAGCAACAAGCTTTTCGATAGCCCTACAATAATAAAATATATATATATATATCATTTTTAAATATTTTTTTTAATAGTTTGAAAGAAATTATATCTTTTCTTTTTCATTTAAATTTAGAAATTAAAAAACATAAATCTTCAATAATGAATTACAATGGATAATGCATTCTCAAGCTTATCCATAATGTTTTTTTTTTCTAATTTAATAAAGCAAAAAAAAAAAAAAAACATTATGTTTTGTCTTGTAGTGAATTGGAATATGAAAATACAGATTCCTTGAGTCGCAAATTCAGGAGATAAATTCCAATAAATAAATAAATTAATTAATTAATTTGGGAGTTTTCCCTTATTTTAATATAATCTAATTATTCCCTCCTATTTAATATAATAATGGCTAAATTATTGAATATTGAATTTCGTGTAAAATCTCGCCCGATATCGTTTTAGGGGTTCGTAACGATTGTCATTTTGAAGATCCGTGGTTCAATCTACAGCTTAATCACGAATTCCGTATTATTGAGCTACGTACTTTTTTCTTTAATGGGAGCGGAATACCGAAGCTTGGTATGACTATTATTAAATGCACGGATCTTTCTATAGCCGAAATTTCGAATTAACTTATTTTTTATTTCATCTAGAAAAAAATCTCATATTAACGAAAATGATGTCATATATGTCGTTAGTATTACACATAGAGATGTCTACGGGGCGAGGATCATAAGCCTTTTTCATCCCCATCTCTGTCACCTACTTCATTCCTCATCTCCGTGAAATTTTTCACTTATTTTTGCAGAGATCGTGGAACGACTCGGGAAAATGAAAAAAAAAAAAAACTCAGTCACCGGAAAACTTGCAAGTTTTCCGGCGACCGTCGAGTTTCACGAACCCCACGCCCTGTAACGATCCAGATCCACCGCTAGCAGATATTGTCCTCTTTGGGCTTTCCTTTTCGGGCTTCCCCTCAAGGCTTTAAAACGGTCGGTTAGGGGAAGGTTTCCACACCCTTATAAAGGGTGATTTGTTCTCCTCACCAACCAATGTGGACATCACAATCCACCCCCCTTCGGGACCCAGCGTTCTCGCTAGCACTCGTTCCTTTCTCCAATCGATGTGGGACTGCCCCCAAATCCACCCTCTAGGGCCCAGTGTCCTGGCACACCGCCTCGTGTTTATCCCCCTTTGGGGATCAGCGAGAAGGCTGACACATCGTCCGGTGTCTGGCTCTAATACCACATATAACGACCCAAATCTACCGCTAGCATATATTATCTTCTTTGGGCTTTCCCTTTCAGGCTTCCCCTCAAGGCTTTAAAACGTGTCTGCTAGGGGAAGGTTTACACACCCTTACAAATAATGATTTGTTCTCCTCCCCAACCAATGTGAGACATCACATATCGAAGCAGAGATTCCTCACAAGTAATTTGCGAGAATCGGATTTTCCACATATAATTTTTTTTCCCATTTATTATAGTTACTTTAAAATTTTCATTTTTCAATATAATTTTAATTAAAAATTTAAAAAGATTAAACTAATATATTTTATTGACAAAATAGATGCCAACATAATTTTTAAAAAATTTAAATTTTAATATTACAACTTAATAATAAATCTTTTTTTACTAATATTACTCCGAATTAATTAATTAATCTTTAATTTAAATAAACAATCTTTCGTTACAAATTAATCGTCACGTTAATTAATATCATTATATTTTAACTCAAATAAAGTCTCTAAAATAATTTTATAAAAAATATGAGGCGAAATTCAATTAAATTTGGAAACTTTTGGGCCAAAAATAGAATAAATGAAATACTAAAATATTTGATTTTATATATTTCATAAAATATAAAATCTTAGTTTAGAAAAAAAAAAAAAAAAAAGTGAATTTTTTAATAAAATAAATATAATATTAATTAATTTAATCTGATGGTGATGAGAGAATTAGATCCCTCTTCCAATAATGTGAGGATAGTGGAATTTTAATATTTAAATAATAATAAAAAAGTGGAATAAAAATAGTAATTTTTGTAATTTGTTATAAGTTGAGGGGTGAGCACTAAATAATAATAGTCTTCAAAATATTCATTCATCCACCACAAAATTAAACTATGCTCTAACATTAACATTATATCATTAAACTATGATTTATAAACATTACCTTATTTTAATTACACATTAATGGCCATTTATATTTTGGGTTTTTATTTTATTTTATTTTATTCTTATTTTAAATAGATCTAGTCGATTTCAGCTGTCTTTTATGACTCTTGATGATGCATCACGAGATAATTAGGGTTACATCAGTCTATTACATATCGTCGTCTGCCCCGTAGTTTTAAAATGTGTCTACTAGGAGAGATTTTCACACTCTTATAAGAAATGTTCGTTTTCCTCTTAAATCGATGTGGGATCTCATGTAAATAGTAAAATATATTCTCCAAGGTAAATATTTAAGTATATTCTAAGTCCGAGGGCATAAGTCCACCGATAGTAGATATTGTCCACTTTAGTCTATTACGTAACACATCAGTGTCAGCCTCATGGTTTTAAAACGTGTCTACTAGGGATAGGTTTTCACACTCATCCTCACCCTTATAAGGAATGCTTCTCGCTGACACACCGCTCGAGGTTTTTGCACCATTTGTAACACCCCAAGCTCACCGCTAGCAGATACTGTCCATTTTAACCCATTACATATTGTCGTCAGCCTCGTGATTTTAAAACGTGTCTACTAGGAGAGGTTTACACACCCTTATAAGAAATATTTCATTTCCCTCTTAAATCGACGTGGGATCTCACGTAAATAGTAAACTATATTCTCCAAGGTAAATATTTAGGTATATTCTAAGTCTGAGGGCATACGTAAAAAACTTTGAACAAAGCAAATTGTTAAAGTCCACCGATAGTAGATATTGTCCACTTTAGTCTATTACGTAACACATCAGTGTCAGTCTCATGGTTTTAAAACGTATCTACTAGGGATAGGTTTTCAAACTCATCCTCGCCCTTATAAAGAATGCTTCTCGTTGGCACATTACCCGAGGTTTCTACACCATTTGTAACACCCTAAGCTCACCGCTAGCAGATATTGTCTACTTTAGTCCATTACATATTATCGTCAGCGTCATGATTTTAAAACATGTCTACTAATGAGAGGTTTCCATACCCTTATAAGGAATGCTTCTCGCTGACACACCATCCGAGGTTTCTACACCATTTGTAACACCCTAAGCTCACCACTAGCAGATATTGCCCACTTTAGTCCATTACATATTATCGTCAGCCTCATGATTTTAAAACGTGTCTAGTAAGGAGAGGTTTCCATACCCTTATAAGGAATGCTTCTCGCTAACACACCGCTCGAGGTTTCTACACCCTTTGTAACACCCCAAGCTCACTGGTAGCAGATATTGTCCACTTTAACCCATTACATATTGTCGTCATCCTCATGATTTTAAAACGTGTCTAGTAAGGAGAGGTTTCCATACCCTTATAAGGAATGCTTCTCGCTGACACACCATCCGAGGTTTCTACACTATTTGTAACACCCTAAGCTCACCGCTAGCAGATATTGTCTACTTTAGTCCATTACATATTATCGTCAGCGTCATGATTTTAAAACATGTCTACTAATGAGAGGTTTCCACACCCTTATAAGGAATACTTCGTTCCCCTAAATATTCTCGAACGTAAATATTTAGGTATATTCCAAGCATATTTAAGAACGAGGATTGTTTTTTTTTTATTTATTCGTTTAGGAATTTTCTAAAATAAACTAAATCCAAATATGATTTAATATTTGTACCAAATTTATATAAATTTGACCAAGCCTAAGCCTTCAACATATGTTAATTATTTGATTCAATTAGGTAGCTCAATTAAAGTTTTTATTTTTATTTTAAATATGTATATTTAAAGTTAATGGTTTAATTTTTAAAAATATTTTAATAAATTTATAAATCATTAAAATATTATGTATTTAAATAAAATAAAATAAAATATATTTTTAATAAAAGTGAAATTACGATTAAACCCAAAATCAAAGAGGGCGACCGAAGGCCTTGAAAACGAAAGCGAAGGTGGTGAGGTTCCTTGAACCCGACGCATCTAATCTCAGGTTCGGGTTCGGAGTTTGGTGTGGAGTTTGGTTCGGAGTTTGGTTCGGAAGTCGACATTGTGAGGATAAGAACGACCCCTTTCTCTCTCTAACGCCATCTACCACTCTACAAGAAGAACCCATTCTCCCCCTCACCGCCTCCACTCTTCTGAAAGATTCATCCCTCTCTCTCTCCTCTTTTTCTCTCTCTAGAACCGGCCAAAAACTCTTCTCTCTTTCTCTCTGTTTTCAATTTTTTTGATAAATTTCAAGCTGGCGATCGAAAACCACGATAATACTGTCCGTGAAATCAAGCCCAAGAGCAGAAGAATCATGGTATGACGCTTTTTAGGCTGTTTTTTTTTTTCTACTATTTCACTTTCCCGCATTCGTTTTCCCTCGCTTTTCTTCATCGGGTTGTTGATTTTTGTCTGTTTAATCTTCTGGGTTTTGCTTTGTTTTCGATTTTTTCATTTGGGTATTGCTTAGTTTTCGATTTTCTCATATGGATTTCGAATTTTCTGGCTTCACTTTCCCGCATTCTGTTCTTCATTCACTGTTTCTCTGTTCTTGTCATCTGGGTTTGCGTGTTAATTCGATTCTCCCGTTTGGGTATTGATTTTCTTCTGTTTTCTCATCTGGGTTTTGCTTAGTTTAACACTTTTTCATTTGGGTATTGCTTGTTTTTCGATTTCGGGCTTCGATTTTTCTGATTTGACTTCCCGCATTCTGTTCTTCCTTCACTGTTCCTCTGTTCTTGTCATCTGGGTTTGTGTTTTAGTTCGATTCCCCCTTTTGGGTATTGATTTTCTGATATTTTCTCATCTGGGTTTTGTTAAATTTTGGATTTTCTCATCTGGGTTTTGCTTATTTTTGGATTTTCTCATCTGGGCTTCGATTTTTCTGATTTGACTTTCCCGCATTCTGTTTTTCCTTCACTGTTTCTTTGTTTTTCTCATATGGGTATGGCTTTAACCTCGATTTTAGCATCTGGGTATTGATTTTCTTCTGTTTTCTCATCTGGGTTTTGCTTATTTTCCTGTTTTTTCATTTGGGTATTGCTTAGTTTTCGATTGTTTTCCTCTGTTCTTGACATTGTTCTTGATGATCTCTGTTTCAACAGGGTGCTGGAGGTCCTGATGATGAAGACAACCGATGGCCGCCATGGCTAAAACCTCTACTAAGAGAAACCTTCTTCGTTCAATGCAAACACCACATCGATTCCCACAAAAGCGAATGCAATATGTACTGTTTAGATTGTATGAACGGCGCTCTCTGTTCTCTATGCCTCAACTTTCACAAGGATCATCGAGCCATTCAGGTCTTGAACTCTCCCCCCATTTATTCACCTAAATTCAAACCCTAATTTCCCCGTTTTTCTAATGAAATTCTTTGTTTCTTACAGATTCGAAGGTCTTCTTACCATGATGTGATCAGAGTTTCTGAGATTCAAAAGGTTTTGGACATTTCTGGTGTCCAAACTTACATTATCAACAGCGCTCGAGTCGTGTTCTTGAACGAAAGGCCTCAGCCGCGTCCTGGCAAAGGCGTTACGAACACTTGTGAAGTCTGTGAACGCAGCCTCCTTGATTCCTTTCGATTCTGTTCTCTTGGCTGCAAGGTATTGTTCTGTTTGGTTTCCTGGAAAATCAGTGGGAAAATCAGTGGGAAAATTTAGAAAAAACCCATTTGAAATTGCCCCCAATGAATGCGTTTCTTTCTTGTTTGGCTGCTGAGAAAATTGGTGGGAAAATGAAGGAAAATCCAAATGGAAATTCGTGTCATCAATGTGTTTGTTTGACTGCTTCAAATTCTATTGGACTCTTAATTTTCTCGGAAACCAAACTTCCCATTTGTCAATCCTCTGTAACCTGATTTTGATTTTGCAGATAGTCGGGACATCGAGGAGTTTCCAGAAGAAGAGAGTGGCCGGGGTGGCGGGCGTGGCTGCCACAATGGCGGTATCGGACTCGGAGGACTCATACAGTAGTAGCAATCATAGGCGGAGCAAGAGCAACAACAGCCACAACAGCAACAAGTTTCAGAGTTTTAGTCCTTCGACGCCGCCTCCAACTTCAGTTAACTATAGAACGGCTAAACGGAGGAAGGGAATCCCACATCGAGCTCCGATGGGAGGGCTAGTTTTAGAATATTAGTATTATTACTTTCTCTTAATTACGCTAAGACCCTTGAAATGTAATGTAATTGCCACGATGCTCCTCTCCGATGCCCGAAGCTTTGTGAAAGAGGCCGGTGTTGGAGGCTTACTTTTAGAGCTTTGTATATAGAAGAAGCATAGATATGGGGGGAAGAAGAAGAAGAAAAAAAATAAGGCAAATGTGAAAATATGTGAAATTTAGAGGACTAAAAGGAAAAATAAGTTTGGTAGGTTTGAGTAATTATATGAAATAGGTTGGGGTTATAGGGAATTATACTAAGTTTTGGGGTGAAGTTGTAAATATTGGGTGGGATTTTTCTCTTTCTTATGCTTATTAGATGGAAAATGATGTTTATATGTAAAATTAAATGAAAATAAAATATATTGTATTATTTCTTTTCTCTATTTTTTATTTTATTTTTTATTTTTTAATATATAGTTGACTTTTAAAATTTTATTTTAACTATATAATTTAATATTTTTTAATTTTTAATATTTTTTTCGATTAGATAAATGGGATTGGGATGAGATTATATTTTGTCACCCGTCCCACTTAATATAAATATATATATTTATTCTGTTTTATGTCGTATTAAAAAATAGTTAATTTTGAAACTCTAACTATAATATTAAAACTTTATGAAATATATATTAATTTATTAAATTTTTTAATAAATATTATATTGAAAAATGAAAATTTTGAATTACAATCATGATGAACGGAGAAAATTTACGCGAACTCTCAACAAGGAATCTTCGCCCCAATTTTTAAAATTCAGAATTTAAAGACTCGGTAATCTTATAAAGTTGATGTATTAGATTGAAAAGTTTTGGTAGAGATGTTCACCAACCTCGACTATCCCGTAGTTTGTGTGGTGTTGTGTTGAGTTGAATTTTTTTGAAAAATTGAAAATTTGGATCGGTTTTGTCTCGTTGACTTTTTTTTTTTTGTCGGATCAACCTGACCAATCCTGAAAATAGGGTTACAATCCAACCCAACTTATTCTGCTTTTAAGATTATTACGAAGATTAAGAATATTTAATACTTGTAATAAATGTTAGATGCGTTCTAACTTGTGAACGTTTGATATTCAAGCGTTTTAAGATAAGTAGAATTTTTTAAACAACCCGACAACTCAGCTCGAAAAGACGGTTGAGCGGGTCACCAACCCAATCGATTTAAAAAAAAAAATAAAGTTTTTAACTAAATTTAAAATTAAAAAATATAGCTAAAAAAAAAAGAAATTGAAATTTGTAAAAGGTGAAAACAAATTTCCAATTATGGAAGGTTTTTGACTACCAACATCCCAAGTGGCAAGTGGGAGGGAGGTGGGCCCAGGGCGGCACGTGTGGTTGCTGTCAGCCTAACACGTGTCGAAACTACATTCGCCGACAGTAATGAGAAAGCGGAATGGTATTCTTTCTTATGTGGGTCCCACACTTTCTGAGTGCTTCCGTGTGCTTCTCGCGTGGGTCCCACTCTTCTCTCAACATCAACCTACGATACCACCTTTAATTTTCTTTTTTTTTTTTCTTTTTTCTTTTTTTTCATTTTCCCTTATTACAATTTTAAATATATATATATATATATATATATATATATATATATATTTTTTTTTTAAATATTACCTTGATTACGAGACATGTCTCATCTTCTCTAGAACAAATGAAAAAACATGTTAGTTATAGGGTATGCTCTCAGAAGTGAAGTGAGAGATTATTGAGATTTATGTTCTAAAGTCTCGTAATTAATTATTTTATTTTCCATTTTTCCTTTTTCCAACTTTAAAAATATATATATTTATTTTTTTAAATATTCACGGGACATGTCTCATCTCCTCTGGAACAAATAGAAAAACATGTCTCATCTTCTCTAGAACAAATAGAAAAACATGTTGGGTATAGAGTAGGCTAAGACACATATCTCACTATCACTAGTGAAGTAAGAGATTATTAAGATTTATGTTCTAAAGTCTCGTAATTAATTATTTTATTTCCCATTTTCCGTTCTTCCAACTTTAAAAATATATATATTTATTTTTTTAAATATTCACGAGACAGGTCTCATCTTCTCTAGAACAAATAGAAAAACATGTTAGGTATAGAGTACGCTCTGTGGCACATGTCTCACTAGTGAAGTGAGAGAATATTGAGATTTATGTTCTAAAGTCTCGTAATTAATTATTTAATTTTTAATAATAATTATGATTATTTTTATGAAAAAAATTTCAAGTTAATAGTGTAATAACATGTGATTGACATAATGTTCCGAACTCAAAGTTGATTATATGTTTCAAAAAATATCGGAGGGAATTTTTTTAGTACTATGAATGTACGGTTCACACCATGGCTTTGCCTTTATAAATATTCTTTTTTAATGCTAGTGGACCTCGAGACAAGAAAGTACGAGTATCCTTTCCTACAATGCCACTGTTCGTGTAAGCTAGAAAATGTTACAATGTTTTTCTACTATTCAAATTCCTACCGAACGTAGTATAGAAAAGACGAAAAATAGAGGTAAGAGTATAGTTTTCGCACTCGGATTTGGACAGTAAAGTTTCGTACGCACGACTAGACATAAAGTTTCATTGAAGAGACAATTTGACTCGAATTTTTTTTTTTTTAATTTTTTATTTTAAACTATTTTTCTTTTATATTTTCATGTATTTAAATATAGATAGTTTTAATGAAGAGTCCCTCCCACACAAAACTCTTTATTTTTATAATTTTTAATTCAAAATTAGATGAGGAAATAATAATAATAATAATAATAATAATAATAATAATAATAATAATAATGTCACATCTTGGATATGATAAGTATCAAACCATAGAGACCACTCAAATAAAGCACTAACCAGTAATCTTTTGCCACGTGTTGCTCCATAGTTTACGTAGTGCTTATATAACTCGATTCGAACAACTTAGACTCGTCAACCCGAACTATAAAACTTAATCCAACTCAACCTGAAAATAGAGGATTAAGTTGGGTCATGGGTTCTATTCGAGTTGTTCGGGTTACCAATCAAACAAACCTGAAATGTTAGATTGGTCCAACCGACCCATGTATAACCTTAGTATCACATGCTCCAACGACAAAAATAATGATAATTATCCTTTTGATTTAGGCTTAATCAAGTTTTTCAATTTTTTTTTTCGTTTTTAGAATTTTAATTGCACGTAACAAAGATAAAAATACTAACTTTGATTAATATGATTAGCCTTATAATTTTAAAATGCGTTGAATTAATTTTTTAATTAATTAAATTAAATATTTTTAATTTTTAATTTAATACTTAAATTAATCATTTTATATATCACACTTCATTTTCATCCAAATTTGTCATTTATCAACTCCATAATAAAATAATTACAAAATAAAAATAAACTACTACGACGTAATTTTCTTTATTTTTTTATATAATTATATAATTATTAAATACAGAGATGATTACGTAAACTATACTCAACTCAGATATCATATTTTTAATTTTTTTTTTGTTCGTTTTTTATAGTTAAATATGTCATAAAGTTTAGTTAGATCGAACATTTAAATTAAAGTATTGTTTTTTATCTTTTAATTTTTTTTAACTAAAATAGAATAAAGCTAAGTTTTATTTATTTATTTATTTATTATGAATATTCTTTTTTGGTGGTAGCTTAGTAGGAACTCACAAAATAAATAAATAAATAAATAAATAAATAAAATAATAAACTTTTTGGGAGAGAGATATCCACTACCACTTCTTTTCATACCCATTTTCTTGCAAATAGATTTAAAAAACACTTTATTTATTTATTTATTTATTTTGCTAAATTTAATATTAAATCACTAAATTCGATGGTCGTGGGTCCCACCGAGCACGGTTTCGATTTTAGTTCATTTTGGTTTATATATTTTTAAAAAATAAAGGCACGTCTAAAAAAAATTTAGTGAATGAATTATTGTAATAAAATTTTGATTAGAAAAAAAAGTGGAGCTTGGGTGATCTATCCATGACTAGGATGAAGCTTGAGTGAAACTAAGTGAAGGTCTGAACTGACTGAAGAATTAACGAATGAGTTGTGGTTAGGGGTGAAATGCCACTCGAACCCAGAGCTAGCTGGTTCTCCCCGAAATGCGTTGAGGCGCAGCAGTTGACTGGACATCTAGGGGTAAAGCACTGTTTCAGTGCGGGCTGCGAGAGCGGTACGAAATTGAGACAAACTCAATGAAAATATATAAAATAAAATTAAAAGCTACGAAATTATTAGAATAAGTTTAATAGAAAAAAAGGCTAAAGTTAATAAATAATTGCTATATTTGATAAAAGGGTATTATTGTCTTTTATCATGGACTAATAGGTTAGAAATTTAAATTATTTAATATTTTGTTTGGAAAAAAAAAATCAATTTCTATAAAGACTTTTGAAAATAATAAATAATTCAAAGCAACTTAATAAATAAAAAGCGCAAATTAAATTAATTTTAATTTATTTTTAAAACATTATTCAATAAATAAAATCTCTCAAAAACTTGGGTGAGAAAAGAGACACATTCCATGGGCCTTATGGGCTTGGCCCAGTCCGACAATCTACCTTTTGTAGGGCCCAATTAGGATGGAATTTGGATAATTCACCTAAAATAAATAACTAAATAATTATTTTTTTATTATTTTTAATATTTTTAATGTATTTACTTCCAATTTATAATTGGGCCCTAAAGATTTGAGCCCAAAATAATTGGGCTGAATTTGAGCCCAATTCAAATCTTAGTTATCCCTCAAGCCCAAATTACTCGTTTTTATGGGCTTATTGGGCTAGACAATTTAATCCAGGGTTGAGTTGGGTTGAGTTCCCGGGTTGAGTTGTGAACTCTGTTTAGGTTGTTCAGGTCACAAATCTCGAGTTGGTTCAAAAAATTTCTCCCAACCTAACTCAACGCAACCCGTATACACTCCGACCTAATTTTTTAAAATCTCAAGTTGGTTCAGAAAATCCCACATCGAACGGTTCATTTCTCTTTCTTGTTATTGTGGAATTCGTCATCGAGATGGATTGCCCATACACGGTCAACGAATTCATACTAATGACAAATTCGAAAATGAACTCAGTTTACAGAAAGTCCTAGGTACTTTGTCAGATCAATCACACTGATAGCTTAAATAGTTCACTAAAATTTGTTGTCATTTTGTTTTTTTATTTCAGGGGTTACTATCAAATCTATTCATGTTGCTCACGTCACAAATCTCGGGTTGGTTCCTAACTCAACTCAACCCGTGTATACCTCTACCTAAATTCTTAACGGGAAAAACCAAAAACAACCCTGTAATTCTATAATTAGTCACTAATTCGAGCATAACTAAATAGATAAGACACGATTTACCATCTCGAACGTTAATAGTTCGATCTCGAACCCACTAAGCTATAGCTGAACTATAAAAAATGAACTTTAACATATATTTTCAAATGAGAAATAATACATCCCGATAGTCGTACATATTTCTAATAATCGTTTCAACGTCAATATTTCTACAAACCCGAAACCCGAAAAGAAAGGAATAAGGTTAAAAGTTATGTTTTTGTTGATTATTTGAGTGTGTTAGACATAACCTTGCTTGTGCCTGCGGAAAAGGTTCTCAGATTTGGCATTTTTCAAAGCCAAAAATGCCATCAAATACACAAAAACAAGACCTATTAGTGCAATCAGCAGAATTAGGTCAGCATTTCTCCATTCTTCCTTGAGGTTAGCTAGCAACCCTGCCTTACACGAATCACACCCGTAGCATAGCTCGGTCTGCTCGTTGCTCCATTTCGAGCAATCCACGCTCGCTCCGTTGCTTATCGGACTAATCCAGTACGTCGGGTTTACGTATGTGAACCCACAATCTGTCGGTGGCTTGCAACACCCCGACTAGTAAAACAAGAATCTATCAGTATTTTTAAGCACGTAGAAAATCAATTCAAATCAAGATTTTACCTGGAGAGGGCTGATATGGGCGTTGAAGAAATCTTGAGGTAACCTATAATTTTGGTTCAATTCGGCACATGTAGTTGTAGAACTAAGACAAGTTCGAATTCTCTCCCATTTATGAGAGCTTCGAACCCTTCTTTGGAGCCAGAGCGAGAAGTCATCGAGGTGATACTCCAAGTAAGCTCGGCTCGGTTCGGTATGACCCGAACCTCTCATAGTGACGGAGAACACAAAGAGAACCAAGCTACCGAGTAGGATTATGAGAACAAGCATGGCAATAAGATAGAACATTAGAAGCCATGAGATTCTCCAAAAGGCTCCAATGAAACCCGTCAATGCCACGAGAAGGATGACGATGCCGAGAACGATGACGGGCCATTGCAAAACTTGCACACAAGCGTTGTCAGCTTGCGTTGCGAGCCAGATCCCGGCACCGATGATGGGGATCGAGAGAAGCAAGGCGATGAAGTTTATGGCTGCAATGACATTGTTGCTCAATGCCATTGTGATGAGGCTATTGGTGATGTTTTGTGAAGAGAGGTTATTGGTTTCTTTAAAGGAAAAACTTGTCCATTTGGAAGAGGAAAGAATATTGAAGAGGAAAAAAGTTAAGAACATGTGTAAAAGCTTAGACAAAAGGGTTAATCAAGCTTGATGCTTCCACATGAATTGCTCTTTTATGTATTAAAGTTTGCATCTTGTCGTATGAGATCTTGTTTTCGTGTTTGAACGAGTGAGAAGCTTCTCCCTTTTCGGTACTTTAAGACAACTCGGTTTTGTTTCTTTTAGTATTTTAAGTATTGTAGCTACAGAGCACGAGATAACGAATGTAATGAGCTATAATGAAGAAATTAGGAATACAATAATATGTCGGGTGAGAGATTTTGTGAGATCTCGTAGACATGTATTAAAACCGTGAGGTTGATATGGATATGTAATGGGTCAAAGCGGATAATATCTGTTAGCGGTGGGCTTGGACTGTTACAAATGACATTAGAGCTAGGCATCGAGCTGTGTGCAACCGAGGGCGCTGGGTGTCACGGTCATTCGTGTTGCCCATGACAAGCCAAACCCTTTATGTTTTTCCATGTTCTAATGTTTTACTTTTGTATTTCTAGGAAGTATGACGTTTTAGAAAAATCATGTCTAAGTCTGCCAGACATGAAATGACTCATATAGGGGATATGACTAGTTGTCAACTTCTCCCTACCAAAAGTTATATACTGGAGCCGTTGTTACTCTTTTGCTTGCATATATAACGTCTCTTTCGAAAATCTCTCTTTGCCCTCGTTCTCTAAAACCTTCTTCTTTAACCGAGGCCAGAGGCTCGAGCATTCGTTGCTTGACTGTAGGCGACATAAGAATGAATTGGCTTAGCTCACTTGTTGTTGAAAAATGAGTGCCGCATAATCGCAAGTCCGCTGCCATCAAGAGTGCGATTGTGACACTAGGCTCCCAAGGGGGTGGATTGTGAGTTCTCATATCGGTTTGAGAGAGGAACGAAACACAACTTATAAAGGTGTGAAAACCTCTTTTAGTATACGTGTATTAAAACCATGAGGTTGACAAAGATACTCAACGAATCAAAGTAGACAATATGTGCTAGCAGTGAACTTGAACTGTTATAGATTTGAACATCAGACCTCTTGAACAATGGTGAATGTTTTATGTCGGGTAGGTTTTAAAAGTTAAAGAATAAATTGTGAATTAGTTAGTTACCTTTAAACTTTGTATTTTATCTCGAAAACATTTAAACTTTCAAGAGTTTCAATAATACAGTTGAAGTTAAAAAATATATATATATAATAATAATAATAATAATTAAAAAATATATATACACATATATATATATATATATATATATATATAATTTCCCTGTAATATCCATCGCCTTATCCACATTTTTCGCCCTCGAAGTCGAAACAATGGCGACGCTCGAATCTGCAATTCCAATTATCTCTCAATACATTTCTTCTTCTTCTTCCTCGAAATTATCCTTCCGTACAGTTCCTTCCGCCATTAAGCTTCGCATTTCCTTCTCTTCTCCTCTCCTTTCCCTCAATCCCACAACCGCCGTTTCCCCTCTCCCCCTCTTTCTCACAAACCCATCGCGAAATCGCGGCGGCGGCGGCGGCGGTCGTTTTTGCTCTGCAGTGCAAGAGGTTAGTTTGGAGGAAGCTTCGGAGGAAAATCAGGATGTGAATCAGAAGAGAAAGCTATACATATTCAATTTGCCTTGGTCTTTCTCTGTCGTCGACATTAAGGAGCAGTTTGGACAATGCGGAACTGTCACTGATGTTGAGGTTCTTCTTCTTATTCTTCTTCTTTTGTTCGTTCTTTTGTGTGTGTGTGTGTGTGTGTGTGTGTGTGTGCTGATAATGTCTCTGTATCTGATGAATTTGTGTTGGAATGTGTTCGTACTTGTAGATTATAAAGCAGAAAAATGGAAGGAGCAGGGGATTTGCCTTTGTGACTATGGCTTCACCAGATGAAGCTCAAGCTGCTATTCAGAAATTTGACTCTCAAGTACGTTTTCTTCTACCTATTTCTGCTCGCTTTCTGTTTGGTTATTTGCCCCCAATGAATTCTATTCTATTTTTTACTGGTATTGTTGTAAATTGTCCTAAGTTTTTGGTTATTTAGATTAGATTTGATTTGATTATTTGGATTAGATTTGATTTGGTTATTTGAATTAGATTTAATCTATCGGAGATTTGATTCTGTAATGGTATATAATGAGAGAGTTTTTCGTCCATTCCGAATATCCATTCCTAACAAGTGATATCGAGATTGGGAAAGTTTAGAGTGTCACATTGTATTTGTTGAGTGACATATTGGTGAGAGACTTTGTAGTGTGATAGTGAGGTATTCACTTGTAACACTTGGTTTATTAGTGATTGGTTGCTACCCGTGGATGTAGGGGAACTTCTTCTCTCCGAACCACGTAAATATTTTGATGTCTCTTTGTGTAATTCCGTTCATTGGTGTTGTGAGTACATTTGTTCCGCTTTGGGCGCACAACAATTCTACCAATAGCTTGTTTGGTTTGGTTCTGAAATTTTGAGGTTCCATATTTCAATATGAACTTTGGTATATATAATACTCTTCAGACTTGCTAAACACTTGAAAACTACTTTTGGAATCCTCCATAAGTCCCTTTTTTTGCTTTTGATATCTGTTAAGTTTCTCGATTGGGTCCCAGATTATTATAGGTGTATCGCCCAAGTCCACCACTAGCAAATATTGTTCTCTTTAGTCTTTCTCTTCCGAGTTTTCTCTCGAGGTTTTAAAACGCGTCTACTAGGAAGAGGTTTTCACACCTTTGTAAAGAATGTTTCGTTCCTCTCTCCAACCGATGTAGGATCTCATAATTTATCCTCCTTTCAGGGCCCAGCGTCCTTGCTGGCACACCGCCTCGTGTTCACCCCTTCAAGGTTCAGCCTCTTCGCTAGCACATCACCCAGTGTCTGGCTCCGATACCATTTGTAACAATCCCATTGCAAGCAAATATTATCCTCTTTGGGTTTTTCTTTCTGAGCTTCCCCAAAAGGTTTTAGAACGTGTCTGCTAGGGATAAGTTTCCACACCCTTATAAAAAATGTTTCGTTCCTCTCTCCAACCGATGTGGGATCTCACAATCCACTCCGTTCGAGGCCCAGCGTCCTCGCTAGCACTCGTTCTTCTCTCCAATTGACGTGGGAACACACTATCCATCCCCCTTCGGGGCCCAACGTCCTCGTTGACACACCGTCCGGTGTCTAGCTTTAATACCATTTCTAACAGTTCAAGCCCACAGCTAGTAGATATTGTCCTCTTTGGACTTTCCCTTTCGAGAGCTTCCCCTCAGGTTTTTAAAATGCGTCTGCTAGGGAGAGGTTTTCACACTCTTATAAAGAATGCTTCGTTCCCCTCTCCAACCGATGTGGGATCTCACTGTCCACCCCCTTCGGGGCCCAACGTCTCGTTGGCACTCGTTCCTCTCTCCAATCGACATGGGATCTCACTACCCACCCCCTTTCGGAGCCCAACGTCCTCGCTAACACACCGTCTGGTGTCTAGCTTTGATACCATTTGTCATCCCAAGCCCACTACTAGTCGATATATGTCCTCTTTGTGCTTTTCTTTTCTAGCTTCCCTTCAAGATTTTTAAAAGGCGTTTGCTAGGGAGATGTTTCTACACCTTATAAAGAATGCTTCGTTCCCCTCTCTATCTGACGTGGGATCTCACATACATGGTAGTCATTTTGACTTATATTGGCTCTATACACATAAACACTTCCCTTTCTAACATAGATACCTAGGTTCTGTTCATGGCAAATATTTCATGTTAATATGTTCCATGAAAACATATATTTCTGCAGGAAATATCAGGTAGAGTTATAAAGGTAGAGTTTGCAAAGAGATTGAAGAAGCCTCCTCCTCCAAAACCTCCAGGCCCACCTCCTGGAGAGACTGTGCATAAGCTTTATGTATCAAATCTTGCATGGAAGGCGAGATCCACCAATCTCAGAGAATTCTTTTCTGAAAACTTCAGCCCAATTGCAGCCAGGGTTGTCTTCGATAGCCCCTCCGGAAAATCTGCTGGCTATGGCTTTGTTTCTTTTGCTACTCGAGAGGAAGCAGAAACTGCACTTTCTTCATTGGAGGGGAAGGTAATTTACTTGCTCTGATCTTATTGACGGATAAACCTCTGTGTGATTAACCACCTACTTGGAATGACTTTTCAAATGCTTAAAAAACCCATATTTCTCCGGTATTAATGAAAGAATCTCATTTTGGATTTTTGGGTGCTCTACCGCGAGAGAAAGAGCTCCTAACTACCGTACCTTCTAGCTACCATTGGATTCTTGGTGGATAGGGTTTCCTAGGCCCCTAGGCTTGGATAGGTTGCTTGTAATGGTATGTTTATGTAAATAGATAGTTGTAAGACGTTTCAAATATTTGAAACTCGAGGATTGGGAATATGGGATTGTGCCAGAATTACGATATTGGGTTCAAATCCACTGAAGTGGGTCGATGAGCGTTTTAAAATTTGTCAACCTATGTATAGCTTGACTGATTAAAAACATATATCCATCGACCAAAAAATCTATGTTTTGGACGTAGAAATGAGTACTAAAAACTTACTAATGATAACATTTTGGCCCCTGCTAGCTTTGTACAAGTTCAAATTTCTCCAAACTCTCAACCTAATCAGGTGTAATGTTCCATTTCATTCCTTCCTTACATATTTGAAATGCTTGAGCTTCTCTCTCCTCAGGAACTGATGGGCAGACCCCTTCGACTAAAATTTAGTGAAAGAAGTGTTGTTAAATCAGAAACCCCAAAAGAAGACACTGTTGAAAGCCAACCTGAAGAATCACAGATCCCCTCGGATTCAACATCAGATTGATCGCTCGGTACGCTACTTAGAAACACGATTTTGTTCGAAATTCCAACTACATTTATGATATCTGCTGGTGGTATGATCTGTACATCTTTCTGCTGTTTTTGGTAGCATATTTGTAGTGTCATAACATTATCTGTCTCCTGAAATTTCTGAATCGAGTCCTTATAGACTTTTTTGTTTTGTCTCAAAAGAAATCCTCTCTTGGTGTTGCATAATGTTAGGTGTGTGTTATTTTGATGCTTAAAAGTCACCCTTTTAGCAACTGTTTGATTACATGAAACCCTGAGTTTAAGAAATGTAGCCAGTTACTTGCTGTTTGATGCTTCTTCAAGAATTGAAGTTTCATTACCAGCAACGTAACCAGAAAGTGTTAATAGTGTCGAAACCGGTAAAATAATATTGCCAAAGCGTCGTAAACTGATGGTGATACGAACGAAGGTCAAAGAATTATCATATCTTGAGAGCTAAGAAGCTACCACTAGCTTTAATCACTTATATTCAAGCTCTCATGAACTCGTCAAAGATAGTTTTAGAAGATGTTGAAGTCTTTTTCTATATGTTGTGTAAAGTTGAGCTTCAAGTCGATGAACTCATAGTTGAATTTATGGAACTTAGTTCAATTACTAGATAGCTCCTTTCATCTTATGCACTATTTTAATTGTAATTTCAATTTTTGTTTATCATTTAAGCTAGTTTTTAACACGGACGTTCATGTTGTACTCTAACTCATTTAGATTATTATATTTCATCATTAACTAGTCATTTTAATATGAAAGATTGCGGGTGTATTTAATTATCAAAGCTATGCAAAGCGTTCTTCTTTTTCATTATAGACATCATTTTTTGAATTGAAATGAATAGGGTTCTTGCGAATTTCTTGCGGGCCTCAATCCTTACAAAAATAAGTGGAAAATTTCGTAAGGATTGGGATGGAGAAGACATCCCGTCCCTACCCCGCCTAATTATAGAGTTAGTAAGGCAATATTATAATAATTCAATACTTAATTGTTACCAATCTTAGACAACTTTTAATTATTCATTTGTCAACTTAGAAACACTAAATAACAACATTATTAAAGTTTGCTAATCAAAACTAAATCATAATTATTTACATTTAAATTATTGGTTGTCCAAAAAGTACACCAAAAAAAGAAAAAACTTCCCTTTTTGTACCAAAAATTCAAAGATTGCATTTTGACCAATGGCAATGGTCATACCCCTAAATCTTTTTTTTTTTCTTGTAATTTTTCAATTTTTCAAATTTTAATTTCAATTCAAATTAGTTGACCATGGTTGACTATTATCGTTGAGCGGTTTACTTTAGCTAAATTTCATCGTCTATGACCACCGCTCCCCCTCTCATACAAGCTATGTGCTACGTGTTTAGAAGTAAACCGTAATTACTAAATTTATAATTTAACAAAAAAATATTAAATTATACCAAATATTTATTAATTTTAAAATATCTTTTGATTATGTTCTTCGCAAAGTGGACAATATCATACCATCATGGAGAGTCGTGTTTGTCTAACATAGTATCTGAGCAATACCCTAAACTTAGTCGTGCCAATTGGTAAATCCTCAAATGTCGAACAAAGGACTCCAAAAGAAAAAGGAGTCAACCCTCCTCGAAGGCATAGTAAAAAATGACTAAGACTTTAAAGGAGTGGAGGCTCGATTAAGGAGAAGCGTACTTTGTTCGAGCGGAGTGTTGGATGAAGAAAAGTCCCACATGGGTTTGACTTTTAAAAAAATAATTAATTGGAGGAAAAATATATATTTTAAAATATTTTAGGAATAAAAAATGTAATTAAAATTAAAAGAATTGGTAGGTGAGAATAGATTTAAAGCTCTGTATACTTGAGTCGGTTATTTTATCATTGCCCTTGCATCATCCTCTTCCCCTAGCCCTAGTTGAAGCTATATATACCTACCTCGGCTCGTTTGCTTCACAGCTTCCATTGTCTTCTGTTTCAAAGCTTCATTCTTCGTGTTGTTTTCGTTTTCTTTGAAGAATCCTCTAGAGGAAGAACTAAACCCTAGATTTCCGAGAATTTCGAGAGCTTTCTTGGGTTTGAATTTGACTGTGTTCTGTTCTGTTGAATCTAAATCTTTCTCTGCGAGTTCTTCTTTCTTGTTTTGATGAGCGTCGTGGTCTTTGGTTCCAGTTCTTAGTGTTTTTTTTTTTTTTTTTTTTTTTTTTTTTTTGTTGTTGTTGAGTATCAATGGCGGAACGCAGGTTTTGTATAGGTTATGCTTTGGCTCCCAAGAAACGACAGAGCTTCATCCAAGACTCGTTAGTGAATCTCTCGGCGTCTAGAGGAGTTGATCTTGTTCGAATTGACACTGAACGGCCACTTCTTGATCAAGGTCCATTCGATTGCATTCTCCACAAGTTTTATGGCGTGGATTGGAGGAAGCAACTGGTGGAGTTTAGACTTAAGAATCCTGATGCCTTCATTTTGGACTCGCCGGATTCGATTGAGAGACTTCATAACCGGATTTCGATGCTTCAGGTTGTCTCCGAGTTGAAGATTGATAATCCGGATGAAACGTTTGGGATCCCTAAGCAGATTGTGATTTACGACAAGGAGACTTTGTTTGATCGGCAGGCTTGGGAGGGTTTGAAGTTCCCTGTCATTGCCAAGCCGTTGGTTGCTGATGGAAGCGCTAAATCTCACAAAATGGCGCTCGTATTCAACCATGATTGTTTGAACAAGCTCAAGCCTCCGATTGTCTTGCAGGAGTTCGTGAATCACGGGGGCATTATCTTTAAGGTTTACGTTGTTGGACAGTATGTGAAATGTGTGAAGCGAAAATCTCTCCCTGACGAGCCGGAAGTGAAGTTGGGGAATGTAGAGGGATTGTTATCATTTTCGCAGGTCTCGAATATGACTCCTCGTGAGAAAATTGACGATAAGTACTACAAGATGATGCAGCTTGATGATACAGAGATGCCACCGTTGAGTTTCCTCACCGACATCGCCGGAGGGTTGCGGCGCTCCATGAACTTGAATCTTTTTAACTTCGACGTGATTCGAGACTCGAACATTGGGAATCGGTACCTTATAATTGACATTAACTATTTCCCTGGGTATGCCAAAATGCCGGGTTATGAAGAGATCTTGACGGATTTTTTCTGTGATTTAGCGCAGAAGAAAGAGGCAATGAACAGTCCTAACAACAAGGATATTGAGGACAAGATTGGTTCCGATCGGCATGGCCCGATGCAGAGTGTTGATCAAGAAATAACAAAGATTTCCATTGATGAGGATGTTGGAGGTCAATCACTTGACAGTGGAAAGAAAGAATCCCCTGTTCAAGATTGACCATTATTTTGGAAACCCTTCATTCTCAAGCTTGTTTGTGATCTGAAGTCAGCTTGAATTCGCTCCATTCTGGACTCAAGTGAGTTGTTCTACACATTCCTCTAGATAGCCATTGATACTGAAATGAAAAAGGGAAATTTTCCTGTTTTTCAATTAGTCTTTAACTGCATGACTAGATTTCATTTGTGTCCAGTGTTATCATGTATATTCCATCCTAACGTTACCACTGGAGATAGATCTGAAATACCCTACTACTGATGAGATATATGGAGGTCAAATTGTATCTTGAGGCTTAAGCTTTTTCTCATGGATCTTGAATCTTTTAGTGAATTCAATTACTGATTTTTTTGCCACCCAGAAAACTTCTAGTATCATTTTATCTTCTGTGTTTGGTATAGTGTTGTAATGAGAATGCACTGGTGTTGTAGACATATAAGACATCGTTCCAAACTAATTGTAGAACTTGCTTGTGTTCTGAATCCATGAAACTTCTTTAAGATCTGCCAAGGGAATGAAGTAAGAATAATAATTGTAGCTCGTTTTGTTTTTGTTTATGATATACGGAACGGGTGAATATGGTTTTTAGGTCCTGAATCTGATTTTGTGTGAAGCTTAGAAATTATGATAATCTTGTGTGTAAATATGAGATCCCACGTCGGTTGGAGTTGTTTGGAGAGGAGAATGCAAAACCCTTTAATTTGAGAGGGGTACGAAGCATTCTTTACCAGGACGTAGAAACTTTTCTCTAGTAGACATGTTTTGAGAGGGGAACGAATCATTGGTGTAGAAACCTCTCTCTAGTAGACGTATTTTAAAATTGTGAGGTTGATGGTGATATGTAACGGCCCAAAACTGACAATATCTACTAGTTAGTGGTGGGCTTGAGCCGTTACCGTGTCTTTTCTTCACTTTGCTTGTGATTCCTTTCTCCAAATGGGTTCTTTTGGATTAGGATTTTGGTTTAGAACTTGAAATAGATAGACAGAATGGATCTATATATCATTTCTCTCTTGATTTAGTTCTCTCTTGTGGCTTTGTGGAAGTACCTGGATGTTCTTGAAACAAGTTACTGATGTGTGAATCGCCGTTGTTTCCGATTCTTGAGGACTATATATGTGAAATGAAAAGCTTGGCTGTGTTCTTATTTATTATATTACCACACACAAGCACAGGTTATATTGTTAACAATTGTGTGAGAACTGGTTGTGGATATATAGGCATTTTGTTCATTCCATTGATTATCCTCCTCTTTGCATATTGTTTCTAATCACATGAAAACATTTAGAATAAGAATATATGCATCATCCAAACATTCCCTCTAAAGATCGGTTTGATATTCAACTACATGGTTATACTCGATATGCAAATATGAAATTCCGATACATAGGCCTGATCCCTATGTGTTAAGAGGGAAGACCTACTTCTAGTCTAAGAGTTAGTAGTTACTTGTTTGAGTGGCACAAGAATGAACTATTGGGGAGAATAGTGGAGATATATTAAGGGCTTGTTCTTGTGCTCACTTTACTAACTTCCCTCTCCTCAATCAGTAGACGAACACAACGCTCCACAATGGCATGATATTGTCCACTTTGAGCATAAGCTCTTATGGCTTTGTTTTGGGCTTCCCCAAAAGGCCTCATTCTAATGGAGAGTGTATGAACCCATGACCATTCCCTAAATTAACCGACACTTTCATCTAACACCTCCCCTCGAACAAAGTATGTGCCTCCCCTCAATCGAGGCTCGACTCCAAAGTCTTTTCTAGTCACTTTTTGACTATGCCTTTGAGACTTACAATACTTTGTTCAACATTTCTTGTTCGTCCGTCTCTCCATCAGGCTAATATTCTTTGGGTCATTGAAAAGTTTGTTTGGAAGGAGAAAAATCATTATTCCTTTATTTCTACTTTTTTGGGCAACTTTCAGCTTTATTAAGTTCAAATTTACTTTTTCCTCTTTGACTTACAACACAGGTAAAAATTAGATAACCACAAACAAAAAAAGAGGACATCGACTATATACTTTAATAATAGAATATCACTCTATGAATATAATAATATTAATAACAAACACTAGTTCAATAATAAGATAATGAAGAAGTAATTTACTTATTCATTAAGTTATAAATGGTCTGATCTGCTCGGAACTATGGCAACGAAATAAGTCTACAAGCCGACAACTCGACGAGCTAAGAGCAAAGGAATTCCTAAACAACCTTACAATCATAGATCTTCTAATAATTATACATATATTATGAATCAGATATTGATTAATCTTCGATGGGTCTTTTAATTTATGGATATATCGATAGATAAAGCCTTGTTCGTAGAGTTATAACAAACAATAAAACTCTAAAAATCCGGGAAAGTAATTTACTAAGCATGTTGAAGTTGACATTTTTTTCCCTGTATGTTACATATCAAAGCAGCATATGGACCAATTCAGACATGATTTCAGAAACTTGAAATTTTTTTTCCCTATATGTTACCTTTCAACGCTGCATATGATGATCAACTCAGTCATGATTTGAGCAGTAAGAATCAGAAATGTATACTAATCTGTACGGAATTTCGTTGCGAACTACATGAGACAACCGACGTAGCGAGCGCGGGGATATAGCCTCTGTAGTTGTGGCCATTGCACAAAGAACTGATCAGCCATGTATAACTTATATAAAATCAAGCCACTTAGTGATAATCTCTTCACTCTTGCAATGCTTTCCACATAAAAAATTGAAGACCATCTAATCCCCAGAACCTGCATATTCAGATTCAACCCACTGTTATCCTCTAAAACCATATGATCTTGGAATTGAGAAGAATGCAAAAGAATGCAGAGTTCAATGCAGTATTGAACCTTGAATATGAATGCAATTACGCATAGAGGGATGCAGGTACCAGGGCCATTGCAGAGAATCTGCAACAAAACAGAACTGGTTCAAACAAAAACAGGTTCTCTAAAGCTAAAGAGGTCATATAATTTGCAGATTGACAGGGAAAAAATACCACTTGAGGTCTAAGTTTAAGCATTAGCCAGAGTGCGTGCAATGTGGCAATCAAAGTTGTCCAAACGGAAGTGAAATATGATTGTCCTACTTCCCTACTTCTGTAGATCTGCATAAACTGTGCAATCTTGTCTACCTCAGCCCCGGTCTGCAATAAGAAGCGTCGGTTCACGAACAAATTTAATACGAGAACTCGCAAATTATATGAGAGGTTCAAATTCCTATACTTCACATTTGTTTGTACTAAAAAATGAAGCGAACACCGTTTTAAACATATTATTGTAACTCGTTAATGGACTCCTCGATGTTTTTGTTTGATAACAATAAACAATGTATTAAGAGAAAAATTATGCCAGAAGATGATTGAATTGAAAGAAAAAGCAACGGAAATTTCAGGAGATAGCAGATCAACACTAAGTTCCGGGGTTGTTTCCTGGATGCTGAGAATAAGGGGAGATAGTAACTTACTATCTGAAGAAAACTAACAAGCTCAAGCTCGAATGATCAACCTACTATTGATCGACAAAGCCCAAAGACAGTCCATTGCTAATTTTCTAAAAGAGTTTCACATTTTGTACTGTTTTCCCAAACCACGTGGTACGTACGATGCATGCCACACGTGAGATTCTCATCGTCTTCCTCCCAATGTTGTTGTCCATAGTGGGAAGGAAAGTTTTAGGAACGGAGAAGGTCAAACTCTGGGCGGGTTGCTAAGTTTCGTCTATGCTATGGTTTCATAAAATTGAACATTTTTTCTTCAACCAGTGTAAAGGAGTTCCTAGCACGAGGGAATGGGCTTTCATTCCAGGAACCGCCTCGTCTATGCACTCAGCCCCTCTCTTGAAGATGCGTACGACAAAAAAACAAATAGACTCACCAAGCATAAATGAAAATCCTTCCCCCCGACTGTCGACGACAGTAGACTTCAGGAGGAGCACTTTACTTTTAGGCGTGCCCCAGCATTATTAGGGTGGCCAAATTTCTATTCACTAGTTTGAATGGACTCAATTGGGCCTCTGTTGCTCGAGTTCAAATTGGACTTTGGTCGTGGGCATAACCAATTCAGGGACAGGGGCTTAGGTTGAAGCAACTTTCAATTTGGCCCTTTAATGTATTTGGAGTTCCATTCCTTCTTGGGAACTTAAAAGCGTTGGGACAACAAATTAGCTCAGGCTTTCATGAACTGAGCCTGGATTAGGTTCATCCACCTTACTTTGTAGTTGAGCCGTTGAATTGGATTCATTTTATAAGAAGCTTTGTTTGGAAAGTGCAGAATTTGGGCTAATCAACGCGATGTTGAATATTCTAAAGTGATAGTTGGACTCTCATCTCGTAACATCTTTCTGAATTCTACGGTCAGTGTTATCACAAGTTTCCAGCAAACCACACATTTCCATCTAATTTCCATGGGTTTCCCTTTGACTCAGAACCACACTATTTTATATGCTTGAGGTTGAGGATCCATTTTCAAGATCAATTTAGTTACCATCTCTTTGGCCGCCACACTACTTCAACTATCAATTCATGCAAACTTTTTCATGAGTTACTCCTCTTTTCCGTCGGACGACTCGTAGGAGGTGAGAAGGGCCTTTACTACTCCGTCCCACACAATATACTACTATCGGCCCTACCAGGCAACATCTACCTACAGAAGCTCGATCAGGAGATAGGAAGGATCTGACAAAAGTACAAAATTTCGATTGTTCAGAGAATCAGATCGATTCTATCAAGGATAGGTCGTATTGATGACCAATCAAACTCTAGAGATGAAGCAAGCTACAAAGCCCTAATTGTGGGGAGGGTAAAGAGCTTCCAACGCAAAGAAGCCTTTCATTCCCTCGTTTCGCCGTGGCACACCCTACACACAAGCACCACCCGGCTCAGGAGGGACCAGAAAACGCCTTCCAATGTCCACAATAATGTTCTAAAAAAAATACATCTTATTTGAAAATTGTCATCTCGTAATCATCTCTCTTCATCCTCTTGGAACTATTTTGAGACTTCTTCAAATCACCAAAGCTTCCCCTTCATAAGCATTGTTTTTTCATTAACTTCGTCATCTTCTTGATTCTTTTCTTTTTCATTTTTTCACTGCATCTTTGATAATAGTTAGTGATCACAACCTTTTGATTGGGGCATTCAAAGATGAGGTGATCATACCATTGACACTTGTGGCACTTTCAAGTGTGTGTACAGCCAAATGATGAATGTTTGCAGCCCAAGTCAAAACTCTAATGTGCCAACAACAATCAAACGCCCAATGGAGTCTGCAGAAATATCATCCTATCGTTTCATGTTCTCTATTCAATATACAACAGCAAGTTTATGGCCAGCTCACCATTTTTTTATCTACACTAGCCATTTCTTTAATGATCATTAACTTTGACCATTTAGCCATTTTTTTGGCATTCAAACAAGTCTTAAACTATGATTGATGGCAATAGAGGTGATTCTTATCAACATTATCGGCTCTGTTTATTTGTCAACACCAGTGAGATTTTGTCAAATATAGTGACGGTTTGGTGGTCCTTAGTCAAATTTTGTTCTGATGTGGTCCTTCGTAGGCCATTTCTACTTGGTGCTTCATAGGCAAGTGTGGTTGTGGTTTGATAGTTTTAAGCCATTGGTGGTGGGTGGGTGTGAGATCTTGGAGGGGAAACAAAGTATTCTTTATAAGGGTATGGAAACTTCTCCCTAGGAGAAGCGTTTTAAAACCTTAAGAGGAAGCCCAAAATGGAAAGCCCAAAGAGGACAATATTTACTAGCGGTGGGCTTAAACAGTAACAAATGGTATCAGAGTCAGACACCAGATGGTGTGCCAGCGAGAACGCTGGGCCCCAAAGGGGTGGATTATGAGATCCTACATCGATTAGAGAGAGAAACGAGTGCCAACGAGGACGCTGGGCCCCAACGGTGGGTGGATTGTGAGATCTTGGAGAGGGGAACGAAGCATTATTTATAAGGGTGTGGAAACCCCTCCCTAACAAATGCGTTTTAAAACCTTGAAAGGAAGTCCAGAAGGAAAAACCCAAAGAGCACAATATTTGCTAGCGGTATGCTTGAGCTGTTATATGAATGGAATTTAAAAGTCTTTATCCGATGCTTGGAGGGTTGTTCTATTATCCGATACTTGGAGGGTTGTTCTATTATCCGATACTTGGAGGGTTGTTCCATCCTTAGGGTCATAAGCTATATGGTTCAACTGCATTGCTCAAATTTTAAGGATCATTTTAGCCGGCATAAACGGGAACCCAGTTTCAGCCTCAGTCCAAGTTCCACAACTCAAAGAACGCATAGACCAATATCCCTACAGCCCCACCCAATAGAGCTTCTAGTTTATCAATAGACTAGCAATTGAAAAACTCTGCCCATACAATCCTCTCTCTCGCTTCCTGTCTCAGACAAGAGAAGTTGAAAGACCTTGAAATCATACCTTATCAGCCAGTTGGTTTTCATATGTACGAGCCTTTTGAAGACTCATGTTATCCGTTGCAGCAGCAATGTAGAATCTTGGAGCAAACAAGTCCTTCTGCAGCTCAGACAACACATTGAGCATCTCCGCCGTGTGGCCCCCTACATATCCATCCAACAATCAGTGCGATTACATGATTAAATCTACAAGTCAATGAAATTGATGGCTGTCTCACCTGAGCCTAAAACAATGAGGGTACTAACAGGTTTCAAGCATTTGTTTCGAACGGGTCTACCACTCCAATATATGACGTAAAGAACACGACTCAAAATCAAGCTGATACTGAGAATTATGGCAGCAATAGTAATACTAGAATCCATCATAAAGAGAAGCAAACACAACAATCCTACAAAAAAGAGAGAAAAAGAAACGATAATCAATAAAATAGAAGCGAGATTGATCACAACATCATGATTCTCACATGCGAGTTACTCATATACAACATACATAGAAAACAAGTAGCACAAGTAACATACTCAAACTTATGAATCTTAAACATATCGTGCACCATGCTCATGTCATGCTCACCCATCTATAACTCAAGCCCTCTCAAGACAAAACCGACTTCTCACAACTCTTTCTAGCTCTTCGAGTCGCATCGAGCTCTGAACATTTTCACCCACAGCCTCGACACTTCTCTACAGAACTCAGTGTTCGAACCTTGATCATTTTTACCTAAGGCCCCAAACTATGCATCGACCCTTGACCATTTTTACCCAAGGCACACCAATGACTTAGCAACGTATTGACTCTTTTCGAAGTACCCCCAATACTTGCTTCTATAGACTCATCATACCAACCCTTAAGCATTTTTTCCCCAACAATTCGATGCTCCTTTAGCATGGTAACATATCACCTTTGATCATTTTTAACTCAAGATGCACTAATATTCACCTTCCTTTCCTTTCTAGTCACCTAACTCTTTGCACTAATTAGGCTAACAATCTATATCATGATTGTTAGATATGCATTTATTCCAATAACCAAATGAACATACTCCTAACACAAACATGACCTTCCTCCATGCCTTCCTATAGAAAGCCCCTCAATAAACGGATTCAACAAGTGAGAACTCCTTATTGAAAGCACTCCTAGAGTTATCAGAAAAGTTCCTAGACAATAAAGATGATTTCCAAAGCTAGCCTCTAGACTAGAAAACTCAAAACAACCAAAGGATAACTAAGAGAGGATTACCAACTAATCTAATCCAAACACCTTAAACGCTTAATGTAGGTCCTAATTCACAGCACTAGGAACAAATTCGAAAGTGTCTTGAACGAATTGTTGCACTGATTCTTACCGGAAAGGCTTGGGTATTCAGATCTGAGTACCCAACCTGAGATCACTCGAGGTTGCGACTATAAAGCAGAACGGGTTCGTTTGTGAGTGGCTGTCCACTGCCGCAAGGAGGTATTTGCGTTGAAAATCTGTCGCCGCGGATGCAGGTTGTGGGGTCGAGAAAATTGCACGACCGCTTCTTGACTAGATCCGCCGGAATAGCGTCGTTGTCGCGCCTCTGGTTCGTGGGTGAGTCGCACGCCGTCCAGCAAGGATTCCGACGTGGGTGATCGCGCACCGCTTTTCTCTGTCTGGAAGTGAGCGTTGATCGTTGCTCAGATAATGTCGCCGGTCGGAGCTGCTGCAAGTCGCCGGGGAAACTGCAGGGGTGGGAGCTGAACGTGAAAGGGAGAGGGAGGAAGAAAGACGGAGGGAAACGTTTTTCTTTTTTAATAATTTTCCCTTTTTTTAATTATGATCTCATTAATAAAAATAAATAAATTAAATAAAAATAATTAATTTAAAATCTATAAACCTTTTAAGTTTTTTCAATTTTTAATTAAAAATCAAATTAATTTCTCAAAAAAACCTCCCAAATTAAAATTTAATTATCTTTATTTAATTTATATAGATCTAATTTTCATTCTAATTAATCTAATATTTTTTTACCTGAGAGATAATTGGATCTTTTTTTATCATAATTGATGTCTTGTCTATTAAAATATGCTTAGATTAACGAAAGGTCCATGATCTTGTGGATTGGGCAGAGTCTAGGAATATTTTAGGCTCAATCTCGAGTAGGATAGCTCAAACTAAGTTCAACCACAAAAAAATGGTTCGGGTTGGTTTGATTCCATCGGCTATCTTTCTTGTCCTCGAGTGAAAAAAGTAAAATATATTTTTATTTTAAATTACTCCGAAATTAAAAGAGAGGAAATTGAGATCACGCTGGAGCAAAGCGTGTGGACATATAAGAGAGAAAGTTATGTGTAGTGTGGATGAGAACCGTGAGAGAAACCGTGCCCTTAAGCTAAATGAGAAGAAAACCTAAAATCACAAAGTTGTTGAACCGAGAGATGACGCAAGAGTCAAGCAAAACCCGAAAAAACTTACTCTTAACTTGGCAAGTTGTATCGATTTTAATCAAAAACTTGAAATTTCAACGTCACTGAAACAACAAGAAATTGGTCTAAAGTCACGAAGACCGCCCACGAGGGCTCGACCCCATGCAGTAAGGTCTTGATACTCATATGGCCGAAGACCTAACAAATTCCTGAAATAACAAACAACGATCAAAGAGATGCCAGCACTAGAGGTTAGTCGTTGACCAAAATCATCGACCACAAACAAACCCGATTACTAACCACTCGAACCCGTAACCACCCTATCGAATCATATAAGATATTAGATAATATTAATAATTGTTTAATACTTTTAATTAATTGATAAAATGCATTAAAATTCCAATCATTAGCACAGTCAAAACTACATAGTTTTCTCCGAACTCAAATGGTCATATGGACAGAAGAATTGCACCAATAGAACATCAAACAGCAATAACAGAGACTTTTTTCACAGAGCTAACTTCATATACACAACAATAACAACAGCCCTTTCAGGTTATTTACTCTCTGAAATTACCACTCTGTGAGGCGTCGTTGTCGTTGTCGTTGTCATCGTCGTCATCTGCGGAGCAGCTCTAGCGGCATGCTCGGACGCATGGGTGAGACCTTGTAACATTCTCAAGATTTCGTGTGTGTCTTCTAAGTAGTACTTGGCCTTGCTCGGTTTCTGGCCAACAGTGCAACCGAACACTTCGGCACCGGGAGGAAGGGTGGCTTTTGCACTTGTTATCACCTCGAACATATCCTCGTCTGACCTGTCGTCTCCGATGCATAGAACGAAATCGGGAAGCATTCCTTTCTCCTTCATTGTTTGCAAGAGATGTTCTGCTACAATGCCCTTGTTTACACCCTGCCATGTCATTATAAAGACCAGATAAGAACATCATGCCTTAGAAGCAGAATACCACCCTCGAAACGACCCCTTCTCATAGCTCATCGATTTTTGTGTAATCGAAAGCAAATTCATCGACATTTCGACTCTAGGATCAATCTCAAAGAAGATCGATCCCAAAAAGTTTTTGAATCCCAATAGTTATTGATTAGCGGAAAGAAACATTTCCCAGTTGTGACTTAATTGGTTTGAAATTCCCTTTTAACTTTTCGTCGTTTCGTGTCTTGATAAACAAGAAAATTCAGGTGCCACCATAGACCCGATACACAAAGTGATTACGAGATTTAAGATTGTTAATGTAACAGTTCAAGCCCACCGCTAGCGGATATTGTCCTTTTTGGCCTTTCCCTCAAGGTTTTAAAACGCGTCTACTAAGAAGAGGTTTCCACACCCTTACAAAGAATGCTTTGTTCCCCTCTCCAACCAATGTGGGATCTCACAATCCACCCACTTGGAGGCCCGGCATCCTCGCTGGCACACCACACTGGCTCTGATACCATTTGTAACAGCTCAAGCCCACCGCTAGCTGATATTGTCCTCTTTGAGCTTTCCCTCAAGGTTTTAAAACGCATCTACTAGGGAGAAGTTTCCACACCCTTATAAGGAATGTTTCGTTCCCCTCTCCAACCGATGTGGGATCTCACAAATCATCCCCCTTGGGGGCCAGCGTCTTCGTTGGCACACCGCCAAGTGTTTGGCTCTGATATCATTTGTAATAGCTCAAGCTCACCGCTAGCAGATATTGTTCTCTTTAGGCTTTCCCTCAAGGTTTTAAAATGTAGGCAGAGGTTTCCACACCCTTAGAAAGAATGTTACGTTCCCCTCTCCAACCGATGTGGGGATCTCACGGTTAACCTCTTTCACGGGTCTTATGCCTACCTCCCGTTTGGAGGTACAGGGATTAAAGTTGAACTTTTAAGAGTAATAAGACTAACCTGAGGTTTGACTTCTACAATGTGTTGCCCACTCTTGACAGAAACTGGCTCATTGGCAAGAACACTTTCCAGGTGATCTAAAAGTTCCTTGGCCTGGCACGACCCGAAATCAGGATCCGCGTAAAGGTAGTTCCAAACAAGCGCACTCTCTTTAGTTTCGATTGTCGAGCCATCGGTTGTCTCGGTATACAATTGCATAACGGGTTCTGCAATCTGTTTCCAGTCGAAATCGGTCACACCTACACACGTCTCCCAATCTGCTGTATGATTTGGCCTGAAAGAAATGCAATCAAAGTCACAATACCTGGTGGAGATGAATAGATGAACCGAAATTGCAAAAAGGAAACATCGATTAACCCGACAATGATAGATTTACGACCAAAGAAGTTTATCACTTTACACCGTTCCCCTTTTGGTGCAATATTATAAGGGGCTATGAGATTCCACGTCGGTTGGAGAGGGAAACGATAAGCATTCTTTATAAGGGTGTAGAAACTTCTCCCTAACAGACGCGTTTTAAAATCTTGAAGGGAAGTCCGGAAGGGAAAGCCCAAGGAGGACAATATCTGCTAGCGGTGGGTTTGGGCTATTACAAATGATATCATCAGAGCTAGACACGAGGCGATGTGCCAGCGAGGAGGTTGAGCCCCGAAGGGGGGTAAACACGAGGTGGTGTGCCAACAAGGAAGCTGGACCCCGAAGGGGGTGGATTGGGGGATCCCATATCGATTGGAAAGGGAAACGAACCATTTTTTATAAGGGTGTGGAAATCTCTCCCTAATAGACACGTTTTAAAATCTCGAGGGGAAGCTCGGAAGGGAAAACCCAAAGAGAACAGTATCTACTATCTACAGAAGCTATAGTATAACAAATTGGAAGAAATAAGGATTGTAATGTTCAACATACCTAAGATAAAAACCATGTTCTGCAGCTAATCCAAGTTTTTCGCACTGTGAAAACCATTCGGTCAGAGTTTTTCGATCCTTTCCGCTAACGAGGAACACGACATTTTTAGGATCTTTACACAGGTTGTTCAGGATTCCAAGGGCTTCTGAAGTTGGATTCATACTAATCGATCCAGGAAGCATCATGATACCATCATAATCTAACAAAATTGCTCGGTGACAGGTTCGTTTATACACCGAAACGATATGATCAACCGAAAGCTTCCTGAAATTCGGATCCAGGGCAATAACTCGAAATCCTAAACCGAAACCTATGCCCCAGCACCTCCTCATTGAATGGTCTCTGCAAGCCCTGCCCAAATCCTGCAAAAAGCTTCGTGCCCAATATGCAACATCGTGCGTACTAACATACCTATAATGCTTTTCATGTCGCAGTTGCTTTTCGGCCTCCGGGATTACCAGGGCAGAGTCCATCGCTTCGGTGACAGCTTCAATATTCCAAGGATTAACACGAATAGCACCACTGAGTGACGGAGAACACCCAATAAACTCAGACAACACGAGCATGCTCTTCTTTGGAGTTGAAGGATTTAGCCCGAGAACATTGTCGAGTTCTTCGTTGCCTTGTCGACATATAATATACTCGTAAGGTATAAGATTCATCCCGTCTCTCACCGCTGTTACAAGGCAGCATTCAGCAATTGCATAATAAGCGTTTCGCTCGTAAAACTGCAAGGGAGTGTTGATCAAAACCACAGGCTCATATCCTGGCCTTCTGAATGTTGCATTAATTCTATCCACCGTTGCAGTAGTTTCAGCCATAACCTCCTGTACATCTTTCCCTCTGCCTCGTGCAGGGTTCGCAATCTGTACCAACACAGCTTTACCCCATCTCTCGGGATGTTGTCGGAGCAATTGTTCGAACGCCAAAAGTTTCAGGCTGATCCCTTTAAATATGTCCATATCATCGACCCCGAGCAAAACAGTTTGACCCTTGAACCGCTCTTGCAATTCAGCAACTTTGGATACCGTCTCAGGCAGATTCAATACATTTTGTAGCTGACCAATATGAATACCGACAGGAAGAATCTTAATACTCACCGTACGACCGTAGTATTCAAGCCCAATGTAGCCTCGCTTAGATTGATAAGACAAACCGAGCATTCGGCTACAGCAAGATAAAAAGTGCCTAGCATAATCAAACGTGTGGAAGCCAATGAGATCAGAGTTCAATAGTGCTCGAAGAAGTTCATCTCTTACGGGAAGGGTTCGGTAAATCTCGGACGAAGGAAATGGACTATGTAGGAAGAATCCGAGCTTCGCCCTGTTAAACCTCTGTTAGAATTGGTCAATCCATTAGAATAGCTTGAAGTTAGTCATGCCATAAGAATAGGCTTACTTCGTTAGTTTCCTATGAAATCGGATCTATTAGTTAATCTTTTGCCAATATAAATAGAATATGTCCTCAATAGTGTGAGGCACAGTTTTGCATAAACTTGATATGGTATCAGAGCCGAAATAAGATCCACGAGATCCATAGCCTCTGCTGTTAGACATGTCAATCCCAAACAACACAATGTCTTCTCCGTCGATCAGTCAGGTGATTAGTGTTAAGCTTACACAAGAAAATTATCTACTGTGGTCCACCCAAATCCTTCCCTACTTGCGTAGCCAAAACCTTGTTGGTTTTGTGGATGGATCCATGCCTGCACCAAGCCAGACGATCGCCGTTGAACCAAGTGAAGAAACAGGGAATCGCAAAATTATCATCAACCCTGAGTTCACAGTCTGGTACCCCCAGGACCAGCTGGTACTCAGCCTCATCAACTCATCAGTCACTGAGGAGGTTCTCAGCACGATGGTTGGAATCACCACTGCACGAGAAGCCTGGATTACGCTGGAGCGACAATTTGCTTCCACATCTCGAGCAAGAGCAATGCAGATCCGTATGGAACTCTCTACTATCCAGAAAAAGGACATGACAATTGCTGACTACTTTCGTAAAGTAAAACATCTTGGTGATACACTTGCTGCCATTGGCAAGCGAATAGAGGATGAAGAACTCATCGCCTACATGCTGCAAGGACTTGGTCCAGATTATGATCCTCTAGTCACAAGCATTACAACCAGAACAGATGTATACACTGTCAGCGACGTGTATGCTCACATGCTGAGCTATGAGATGCGGCACTTGCGTAAGGGTACATTTGAGCAACTTTCATCTGCTAACAATGTCAATAGGATATCCATTCGTGGAGGTGCCAATGGAGGTCGAGGTAGTCGCGGTCGTAGTCGTCAGTTAAATAGTGGTCATGGACAATCAAGGCGTACTGTGAACAATCCTGGACGTCAACCATCAAAGACACAAAGCAGCTCAGGCATTGTCTGTCAGATTTGTGGTAAGCCCAATCACGATGCTTTGCAATGCTGGCACAGATTTGATCAGGCATATCAAGCCGAAAATAATCTCAAACAAGCAGCTTTGGCAACCAGTGGATACACTAGTGACACAAACTGGTATGTTGACACTGGAGCCACAGATCATATCACCAATGACCTAGAGAGGCTTACCACCAGAGAACGCTACACTGGCACCGACCAAATTCAGGTTGCAAATGGCGCAGGTTTGTCTATCTCTCATATTGGGAATTCATTAATTTCTGGTTCATCTCTTGTTCTGAAACATATCCTATATGTTCCTAAAATCAATAAGCACCTAATTTCAGTACAAAGACTAGCATCTGATAATAATGCTGTTGTAGAATTTCACCCAAACTATTTTTTGGTTAAGGACCGAGTCACGAAGAAACTCCTGCTCCACGGTAGATGTAAGAATGGCCTATACGTTCTACCGCATAATTTCAGTCAAGCCTTGCTGACAGCCAAACTTTCGAAAGAACAATGGCACAGAAGGCTAGGGCACCCTGCATCTCCAATTACCATTAGAATTCTACAAGATAATAATTTAGCTATAGATACTAATATTCCCTCTTCCTCAATTTGTAATGCTTGTCAATTAGGGAAAGCACATCAATTGCCATTTGGTTCTTCTCAGCATGTATCTACAGCACCCCTTCAATTAATTCACACTGATGTATGGGGTCCATCCATTGCGTCAGTAAATAATTCCAAATATTATGTTTCCTTTGTTGATGATTTTAGTCGTTATGTTTGGATTTACTTTCTGAGATGCAAATCTGATGTTGAGTCTGTGTTCCTTCAATTTCAAAAACATGTTGAAACTATGCTAAATACCAAAATTCGCTCCGTCCAATCAGATTGGGGGGGTGAATACCATCGGTTACACAATTATTTCAAATCCACAGGCATTGAACATCATATCTCCTGTCCTCACACACACCAGCAGAATGGGTTAGTCGAAAGAAAACACAGACACATTGTAGAAACTGGCCTTGCTTTACTCGCTCAAGCCAACATGCCTCTATCCTACTGGGATGAAGCTTTCAACACAGCTTGCTTTCTTATAAATAGAATGCCCAGCCGAACCATACAACAAGACACACCACTTCATAAATTGTTTGGTAAAAGTCCAGACTACTCCATGCTTAGGGTGTTTGGCTGTGCTTGCTGGCCTAATTTAAGGCCTTACAACAACAAGAAACTGAGTTTCAGAACTACTAGATGTATATTCTTGGGTTATAGTTCTTCTCATAAGGGATATAAATGCTTAAATAGAAGTACAGGACGTATTTACATCTCTAGAGACGTGGTTTTCGATGAAAATATTTTTCCTTTTGAAGAATCTAAGCCACCAAACAAAACCACAAATCCACATCATCCTGTTCTACTTCCAGCCTTAGCCAAACTTGCTAGTTTTTACACTGAAAATGCTCTTACAGATATTGAACCAGTTGTTAGTAATTCCCATATGAATGATGGTCAAACTGATAATATTGCTAGTGACAACTTGTCTGGTGTCAGCTTATCTTCTGCAGATAATACAAGAAGTTCAGAGGAAATTGCAGAATATGAAGCTGAGAGCAGTTCGATCAATGCTCAAAACCAAACTCATGAACATGTGTCTGATCAACCAACTGAAGCAGCTAGTCAACATCCAATGCGAACAAGGTTGAGAAATAACATTGTACAAGCTAAACAATTCACTGATGGAACTATCAGATATTCAGAAACCTCAAGAAAATTCGCAAGCGCTGTAACTATCACAACTCCGATCATAGAGACTGCTACTGAACCTCGAAACCTGCAGGAAGCCATGCAACATCCAAGATGGAGAGGAGCAATGAATGATGAGCTCTCAGCGCTAAAACGAAATGCCACTTGGGATCTAGTTCCACCCAAACCTGGAATAAATCTCATTGATAGTAAATGGGTGTATAAAGTGAAAAGAAAAGCAGATGGGTCAGTTGAAAGATTAAAAGCAAGATTAGTTGCCAAAGGATTCAAGCAAAGATTTGGTGTTGATTACACTGATACTTTTAGCCCTGTGATCAAACCGTCAACAATCAGGGTCATTCTTTCGCTAGCAGTAACCAAGGGCTGGAATATGAGACAAGTTGATATCCAAAATGCATTTTTGCATGGAATTCTGAAAGAGGAAGTGTACATGCGACAACCACCAGGATTTCAAGACTCAGCCAAACCAAAGAATTACATATGCAAGCTCAAGAAAGCCCTTTATGGCCTGAAACAAGCCCCAAAAGCTTGGCATTCAAGGTTGACTGGAAAACTTATTGAGTTAGGCTTCAAGGCTTCAGTAGCTGATTCATCTCTTTTTATTCTCAAAAACAGAGAGATAACTATCTATATGCTCATCTATGTTGATGATATAATTATTGTGAGCTCCTCTGATCAAGCAACCGAAAGGTTGATTCAGAAATTGAAAATAGATTTTGCAGTAAAAGATTTGGGTGGTCTTGAGTATTTTCTGGGTATTGAAGTCAAGAAAACACGAGATGGTATCATACTGTCACAGAGACGATATGCCTTAGATTTGTTGAAAAGAGTAAACATGGAAAAATGCAAACCTATGTCTACACCAATGGGTTCTGCTGAAAAATTATTCAGAGAACAAGGAATACCCTTATCAGCTGAAGAACAATTCAAATACAGAAGTACAGTGGGAGCACTACAATATTTGACAATGACTAGGCCTGATTTGGCATTTGCTGTCAATAAAGTGTGTCAATATCTTCATACACCTACTGATGCTCATTGGGGTGCTGTGAAGAGAATTCTTCGTTATGTTAAAGGCACACTAGCATTAGGAGTGAAAATTCAGAAATCAACCATGATGTTGTCGGGGTTTTCTGATGCTGATTGGGCTGGTTGTCCCGATGATCGACGTTCAACTAGCGGCTTTGCTGTATTTCTTGGAGCAAATCTAATCTCATGGAGTTCCAGAAAACAGGCTACAGTGTCAAGATCAAGCACCGAAGCAGAATACAAGGCCATTGCGAATCTTACTGCAGAAATGATTTGGATCAAGTCATTACTGAAGGAACTGGGCGTGTATCAATCAAAGGCTCCTCGCCTCTGGTGTGACAACCTCGGAGCTACATATTTAACTTCAAATCCAGTATTTCATGCTAGAACGAAACATATTGAAGTTGATTTTCATTTTGTTCGAGAACAAGTAGCACGTAAAGCAATGGAAGTTCGGTTCATTTCATCAAGTGATCAAGTAGCTGATATCCTGACAAAACCACTGTCTAAAACTCCTTTTACTACACATTGTAACAATCTCAACATGTACAAGACTTGTTGGGATTGAAGGGGACTGTTAGAATTGGTCAATCCATTAGAATAGCTTGAAGTTAGTCATGCCATAAGAATAGGCTTACTTCGTTAGTTTCCTATGAAATCGGATCTATTAGTTAATCTTTTGCCAATATAAATAGAATATGTCCTCAATAGTGTGAGGCACAGTTTTGCATAAACTTGATAACCTCTTCCTCAAAAATGTTGGCAAAACCATCAAATGGTAATCATGAACCCAAACAAAGTCATCATCAGGACTAATCACTTCCATAACTTTATCTGCAAATATCTTATTCACCGAAAGATACGCTTGCCAAAGCGACCTATCGAATCGACCACCAAGGTCCGGTGACAAGGGAAGCATATAGTGAAACAATGGCCATAAATGTTGCTTGCAGAATCCATGATAAAATTTACTAAAAAGCTCGGGAGGAAGGAACGTCGGGACACACTTGAATCGATCCAAAAGAGTTTGTGCAACATCATCTTGCTCTCTTGGATCAACCTCTTCTCTAAGACAACCAATATAAATCACTTCCACATCTTCTCCAAGTCCATCTTTAAGCTGTAAAAGAAGTGAATCTTCATCCATACTAAACTCCCATTCTCCATTCTCGTCTCGATGTGCTCGAATCGGGAGCTGATTCCCAACAACGATCATACGGTCTTGCGATACCGACGAAAGGGCATCCGAACCAGTGCTGTTGCAGCTATCATCATCAAGTTCAGACAAGACTCCAGCCACGGTAGCCACTCTAGGAAGCCTCTTCTTCTCTCGGCCAAGGCCAAAAGTAGGAGAACAACCACCAGAAGCAAGCTCTAACAAGTTAGAATAAGACCTCGAAACCATTATAAACAGCAACAGCACCAAAAAAAGCAGATCAAGCTGCTTCAAACCTACACGACAAGCCGACCCAAAACAAGGCAACAGATTCAATCAACCATAGCCAACAAAGATCTAATCCAACAAAACATAGATATATCAGACAAAACATCAAAAAAACCAAATCCCAGACATGATAAATGATTTTGAACTAAATTTAGAAGCACCCATCAACGATTATTATGACCTCCAACCTAAAATCAGCAAATGGGTCGTTGTATTTATGCATAGAAATTGATCGAAGAGGCAAAAGAACTTCAAAATAGAACAGAATGAATAGAAATGAAGGAAAAAACGACCCAAATGGTTGAAATTAGAGAGAAAACCCACCATTGAAAGGGGGAGATTCCTTCGATCTTCAACAATGGGGTTGAAGAACCCTTTATTTTTCCTGCTTTTTTAGCACTTTTCAGAGCTCAACAATGGAAGATCTACACTGAAATTGTTTGCCCTTTTTTGTTTGTGCTGCAATGGACAGTGAAGGATGGGACTGGGTACAAAGAATTTGATTCCACTCGAGGAGAGAGTGAGAGATTCGTAGTGCTTACACGCGAGTCTAAGGGAGAGTAGAAATTATACACTTGTAAACAGCTTCCGCGTTGCACTAAAATTTATTCTTTTCAACGGCTTCCATTTGTTATTCTATTTTTTCATTAAATTAATAAAAATACTAAATACCTTCAAATTTTTAAAAATTTAATATTCTTAGTTTTCAATTAAAAATATTAATATTCTATTTTTTTTAAAAAAAAGTTTAAACATAATATTATAGTCTGATATATTTTTTTTTTTCAAAAATTAAATTTATAATTTTTTTATGTTTTAGTTTAAATAAAAATGAAATTTAAACAAATTAATTTTCAAATAACATATGTTTTTGTTTTTAAAATTCAATTAAAATTTCAAATTTTTATTCAAAGAAAGTGAAAGCCAAAATTAAAAATTGTGGAAAAATTAAAAAATAAATAAAAATAAAAGAATAAAAAATGAGTTAAATCATAAACAACACCCTTATAAAATATTTATTCATAAAATTATTTTTTAAAATTTAATGATGTGAAAAAATCTAATAAAATCTATTAATTTGAAATAATATTTAAAAAAATTAAATATTTAGCAATTATTTAGAAGGTAGAATATTTGAAATAATAATTAGATGAAGAGTCGGGAGAGAGTTTAATATACTTCGCTCTCAAATACATAAATATACTCGAATTTTATATTTAATAAGTCTGTTCAAAATCTATTAATAAAAAATAAAAAATTTAATATTCTATTATACGTTTAAATTTTAAATTAATGTTTAATATATTTTATAATTTCAAATAATGTTAAGTATTTAGGAAATTATTAAAAATATTAAAGTTTAAGAATCTAAATATTTTAAAATTTAAAAAAACTTAATAAATAATTGCTAAATTTAATATTAACTTAATATAGGGTTTCATCAACTCTTAAAATTATCCACCTAACCCGACATTCATTGGTTTACTTTCGGCGCGTGATCTACACACACATCGAAATTAATATTAATCAATTAAGTTAATTTCATTTAATAAAATAAAGAAATATAGAAAAGAAAAAAAAAAGTCAAAACTCAAAGCCAATGATTGCTCTATTTAGGTATATAAAAAATACATTAGTTTTTTCTTATTTTTATATTAATAAAAAATTGCAATCGTTTTCATGACATGGTCAACTATTTTTATAGTAATTTTAATAATAAAAAAATATTAATTTAAAATTTAAAATTTAAAAATTTTGTTTTTAAATTTTTAAAATTATTTTTAAAAATGGAAGAGTAATAATTTAATTTTTTTTAAACGTTTAAGATATTTTAAAAATATAAATATTAACAATTTCTATTTAAAATTAAAAGTAAAAGTATTTTTTTAGACTTTTAAAAGTTTAAAAAATATTTTTAAATAAAATATAAAATTTATGAGTATTTTTATTAATTTAAAATAAAATAATACCCATCAAATATTATGTTGACTTTTTTTTTTTTTTTTTCTTAGAAAATAATTGATTTGACTTGTTAAAATTAAAAGAAATACTTTTTAATTTCTCTAAGTGCGGTGAGAAACACGCGCCTTATGGTCGCGTGAAGTTAGAAATCAATTGTTTAATCATTGGTATGTACATATTTGAACAGAGCCTTGTTTTGTTGTCATTACTGTTTGGTGAAACGAGCCACGTGGCTAGTGATAGAGGGAGCAATCTGGTACGTCTCGGTCCGCTCAAAGTGCCACGTTTCACTACCAGATTGCCACGTGTCTTCATGATTCTTTTTATTTAAATAGTCATTTACACATCAAAAGTTCAAATAAAAAAAATAAAAAAGTAAAAAAAAGTAAACCTTTTAATTTGTTTAAAAAATCAAATATTTAATTACCCATATGATAATTTTTTTTAATTTTACATTTTATCTCAAAAATATCTTGAAATTAAAATAAATTTTTTAATCTTATGATTTTTGAAGTTCAATAAAATATCTTTGATATTTTTAATCTTATTTGAGTTATAATCAATTTGCTTCAATTATTAATAATTTATTTAATCATATATTCTTCTAATATATTTGGAAGGTTGTTCCATAATTCCCTCGTATATTTTCAATTACTTTTGTCATGAAAGTGACTTTACATATCCAATGATCATATTCTAAAAAAAATAATAATAATAATAAAAAGTAAATGTGTCATTTTATGTCCAAATTTTAAGGATATATTATATCAATTATTTAAGACATTTTAATTTTCATTAAATATTGGAAATAAAAAGAAATTAATTAGCTCGAATTATTTTGTTTAAATATTATCTTAATAATAATTTTTAAAAAATTTAAAGATATTTTTTAATATTTTTAAAATTAAAAAAAAAAGTATTTTTTTAACTTTTTAAAAAGTTTAGAATTTTTTTTTTAAGTGAATATTATTAAAACTTTTAGAATATATATATATATATATTATTTTTTAGATAAAGTATAAATTTGAAAGGTATTTTTATTAATTTAATCAAAAAAATTATTTTATTTTTTTAAAAAATTATCATCGAACAAGATCACGTGGCTTTTTTTTTTCATAAATTAAAATTTTTGAATCAAATGGTTCCAATAAATTGGAACTTGAACCTGGAAGTGGTAGGGCACGTGGGAGACCACGAAAGGCTATTGGTTTGTTTATTTTAATGAAGCCTAACAACATTATAAAAATACGTGTCCCTTTAAATTATTATTGTTTGCTTCAAATTATTGCTTCAAAACGGTTTCCCCAAATAAAGCACAAACATATATTATATCGGTATAGATTACACGAGACAGAAACGAGCAAACTTTTTGGGCCCAACGTCCAATCTGGCACTCTTTTTTTTCTCTAATCGATGTGGAACCCCTGCCAAATCCACCCTTCTTAGGGGCGTCCTTACTGGCGCACCGCCTCGTGTCTACTCCCTTCGATGAACATTGAGAAGGCTGGCACATTGTTCGGTGTCTATCCACCTCCCTTTGAGGCCCAGCGTCCTTACTAGCGCACCGCCTCGTATCTACCCCCTTCGGGGAAGAACAAGAAGGCTGGCACATCGTCCGGTGTCTATCCACCTCCCTTTGGGGCTTAGCGTCCTTACTAGCACCGTCTGGTGTCTATCCACCTCCCTTTGGGGCCCAGCGTCCTTACTCGTGCCCCGCCTCGTGTCTACCCCCCTTCGGGGAACAGCGATAAGGTTGACACATCGTCCGGTGTCTATCCACCCCTCTTTGGGGCCCAGCGTCCTTACTAGCGCACCGCCTCATGTCTACCCCTTTCGGAGAACAGCGAGAATGCTAGCACATCGTCCAATGTCTATCCACCCCCCTTTGGGGCCCAGCGTCCTTACTAGCGCACTGCCTCGTGTCTACCCCCTTCGGGGAACAGCGAGAAGGCTGGTGCATCGTCCAGTGTCTATCCATCCCACTTTAGGGCCTAGCGTTCTTACTAGTGCATTATCTCGCGTCTACCCCCCTTCGGGGAACAGTGAATAGTGAGAAGGCTGGCACATTATCTGGTGTCTATCCACCCCCCTTTGGGGCCCAATGTCCTTACTAGCATCGTCCGGTGTCTATCCATCCCCTTTGGGGCCCAGCGTCCTTACTTGCGCACCGCCTCGTGTCTACTCCCCTTCGGGGAAACAGCAAGAAGGCTGACATCGTCCGGTGTCTACCTCCCTTCAAGGAACAGCAAGAAAGTTAACACATCGCCCGGTGTCTGGCTCTAATACCATTTGCAACGACCCAAACCCACCACTAGCAGATATTGTCCTCTTTAGGCTTTCCCTCAAGGCTTTAAAAACGCGTTTGCTAGAGGAAGGATTCCACACCCTTATAAAGGGTGTTTTGTTCTCCTCCCCAACCAAGATAGAACATCACATTTCACCTCCTATTTTATACATAGTAATTTCATAACGTATTTCTTTTACACAAACTATCGAAAAAACTCCTTATATTGCACTAAACACGTGCGTGCAGCATGAATGAAAAACAGTCGAGACGATAAAAACTTTTTAATTTTACCAATACGAGCATATCTCAACCAGTTAAAAAATGCATTATCGATCAAAATATTAAAAGTTCAAACATTCCCGAAAAACCTAATCGGTTAAAAAATAATTTTCCACCAACCATATATTATAATTTATATCATTGATAAATTGCACTATCATGTTCATTTTTTTTCCACTTCATTTTTGTGGTAAGCGTGTGATTTATTCATTGTGGTGTTCCCATTAATAAAAGTGAAAATACCATAATATAAGTGATACAATCATAATGATCAAATAAACTATATGAAATGCTTTATGATAACTTAATCACTATAGTTTAACATTAATATTAATTTAATTCTATGCTTTTAAAACTTCTATTATTCTTGTTAAAGAGGGTTCAAAATTTAATATAAATCATGTATGGATAGGTCTAAGTGATCATAGCGGACAAAAAACGTGCACTCTCAACCGAATGATTCGAGGTTTGAATCTTCCACCTCTGTGTTGAACTAAAAAAAAGTTGTGGGCATATGACAGTAATTTTTTAACGCTAAATTAATAAATATTTTTAAGTTTGTCTAAAAATATTCTTGAACTTTCAAAAGTTTCAATAATATCCTTAAAAATAGGTTTAATATATATATATATTTTTTTTACTTTTTTTAAATTTTAAGAATATTTTATAATTTTTTTAAAAAATATTGATATTAATGAAAAACTTTAAACTATTTTTTAAATAAAATATTAAAATTCAGTTAAAAGCCCAAATACGAAGGGCCCAGATTAGCAACAATGGATCAATTATCGTGGGCCGAAGGCCCAACACTGTGGCTGAGGTCCGCCCTACACTCGATTTTTTTTTTTTTTTTTTAATACTACGAACAATAATTTCAATTTCACTCACGTTTGACTTGAAGAGTGAAAAGTCAAACTGACTAACGTGTGAACCGACGGTTCGAGTTGTGTTGTCTTTGGGCGACACTAAAAAATTGGTAGTAAAGAACGAGATCAGCTAGAAATTCATTGATTATGAGACAAGTATGCCGTTATTGAAAGTAGCGGTTGTGCTGAATCACGAGCTTCAAACACCTACTCGTTGAATTATACAACCATGTTTTTCTTGGTTGTGCTCGTTCAACACCTACACTCACATGGGAGTGGTTATGCTCAACTATGAGCAAGTTAAGGGGTAAGGCGAAGATTTAGGTAGTGTGATAGGCGGGAACTGAGACAGAGAATATTATCCTCATCCTCGGCCCTATTTAGTTGGAGAAACATGTCTCTACTCCCTCCCTATTTTCTTCCCAATTTGTGATGTCTCACATTGGTTGAGGAGGAAAACAAACCACCATTTATAAGGGTGTGGAAACTTTCCCATAGCAGACGCGTTTTAAAGCCTTGAGGGGAAGCTCAAAAGGGAAAAGGCCAAAGAGGACAATATCTGCTAGCGGTGGATCTGGGCCATTACAAATGGTATTAGAGCCAGACACAGGACGATCTGCCAGCCTTCTCGTTGTTCCCCGAAGGGGGGTAGACATGATGCGGTGTGCCAGTAAGGACGCTGGGCCCAAAGGGGGTGAATTTGGGGGCGGTCCCACATTGATTGGAGGAAGGAAAGAGTGGGGCTCTGAAGGGGGGTGGATTGTAATGTCCCACCTTGGTTGGGAGGAGAACAAACGACCCTTTATAAGGGTGTGGAAACCTTCCCCTAGTAGACGTGTTTTAAAGCTTTGAGGGGAAACCCGAAAGGGAAAGTCATGGAAACCTTCCCCTAGTAGACGCGTTTTAAAGCTTTGAAGGGAAACCCGAAAGGGAAAGCCCAAAGAGGACAATATCTACTAGCGGTGGATCTGGGCCGTTACACAATTATTAAATAAATAGGTAGGGTCGAAGGCGGGAACGGAACAAGGACAAAAGTATAATCTTCACCCTCGATCCTATTTAGCTCGAGAAGTATCTCTCTACTCCCTTTCGGTTACTCGTTTGAATGATTTTATAGATATCTCTAGTTTAATACTAAAAATATTATTTAAAAAACAAATTAAGGACTCTCGTTTACCTAATTTTTTACTAGGGAAGAAAAAGCACGCACCTCAAAATAGGAACTGCCGGTCAAAACACCGACACGACGTTGTTGGCAGTCAACATTTCAAGACGACGTCGTTCAGTTGCATCGATTTCCATTTAGGGCAACCCGGTCAGCTCCCCTTTGTTTCGCTGCTAGTCCGTACGACCACTCTCATTTTCACTCTCTCTCTCTCTCTCTCTGTATATCTTCTTCTCTTCATCGTCCTTCTCTCGTATCCGCCATTGTTTCGTTCTTCTCCTCCAAAATCATCCGATTCCTCTCTCGACAACTCTCAGTTCATATTCAATTCAAAGTGTTTTACCTCCTGACGATGGAATTTATTCATTTCCCACATTTCGAAACCCTAATTTTCTGAATCTGTGTTCTCTGCTTGAATTGTTTCTTGTTTCTTACTTGTCTTGTGTTTGTTGACCGTGAGATGGATGTGACTGCTAATGGCGGCGATTCCGGATTGGCCTCCGGAAGTGATAGTTCTCATCCGACGGTGCCGGCTCCTATTACTAATGTGAACGCGCCTCCGCCGTTTCTGAGTAAGACATATGATATGGTGGATGATCCGGCTACCGATGCTGTTGTGTCCTGGAGCTCTACAAATAATAGCTTTGTGGTTTGGAACCCACCTGAATTCGCTAGGGATCTTTTGCCCAAATATTTCAAGCATAACAACTTCTCCAGCTTCGTCAGGCAGCTCAATACCTATGTATGATGTTCAGCTTATTTTGTATCTACTTTATGAGTTTTTGTGTTGAATTCATAATTTATTTATTTTTTTTGTTTAGTTTTCATCGATTTAGTTCGTGTTCAGGATCTCTGCTAATCGATAGTGTCTGGTGGAGTGCGGCCTACTTTGTGGGGATCTAATTAGATTGAGATTGGAATTAATTATATTTTTAGTGGCCATCGGGCTGGTGTTTCTTGAAAACAGTGGATGCTTGGAATGGATTGAATTCGTGGGATTGAATTGGTAGTCTGAGTTTTATGTTTTAGGCTGCATTTGTCATTTAAAGCTGCGTTCCTTCTGTCGTTTTTAATGTGTGGACATTTTTCTAGAAATAATTTGACAGTCCGGGTGCGTGTTCTCTAGGGTTTTTTAGATGGTTTTAGACTCGTTGTGTATCAAGAGCTGTATATTATAACATGGGAATTCGGTAGAATCTCTATAGGTAACCCTAGTCAGTTGAATCTAAGATCCCTCATAAGCGCTCTGGATATGCAATCCCTTAGTGCAACTTTTAGGACTTTGTTCTAACAACCTTGTTGAAGAGTGAGACTTTGAGATCTAAATATATCAAAGAATCTCAAAACGATAAGGAATCACCCCAAGGGAAAGTAAGATTTGGATTACCTTGCTGATCGAGTATCTCAAGGCAAGAGCACTTCTTTGAGATTCAAATCATTCCACAAGTAAGATTGATCATGTCAAGCTTGAATGATTCTAAACATGCAACCTAAACTATATAAACTTGTAAAGAAACTTAGCCCTTGGCTAAAAGAAAAAAGAGGAAAAGGAAGCTGTGCAACTTGCTGCCACGCTATGTGACATAGGGTGATGGTCCCTTTTGGTGGTTCACAATTGACGCTGCATCTCTAGGAGCCTTCTATCCAGTTGCTAACTTTGGAGATCACTTACATGTCTCTCTATCATCTCAAAGAAGCAGGTCGTGCTAGGATGATTAAATTCTGAACTCTCTGGAGGGAGCAGTGCACTTTTCATTTCCTCGTCCCAAGGACTGTTATGGAATCATCTGCTAGGCCGCCTTGGATAAAGTAGAGCAAGCTGAGGATTGTCTTGGTTTTTAAAAGAAATTCACTTATGAAAAAGCTCCTGAATAGGGAAACCTCTTGATTTAATATTTTTGGCCTAGTTAAGCGAGGACGGTGGACAGGCAAGTGTAGAATATTGATACTCTAATTCATTTAAGGTTGGAAAGCTTCTTAAAATATTAGATTCTTTTTCTGGTTCTTCAAGATCTTGTTGATATCTACATTGGTCATGGTGCCACACTGTAATGTAACTACAGAAAGAATTGGAAAGGTAACTCAAAGTGGAGGGAAGAAAAAACACCAAATCCCAAATTTTGAGCTGATGACACAGAATTTTGCAAGATTTTCCCTTTTTTTCAACCAAGTCTCTTGGAAGAGAACATGAACCACGTTTTCCTTCGTTAAGATAGTATCATAGCTTGTTTTTCGAACTTTATACCTCCTAAAAGAAAACTCAGTAAAATTGGTTTTTTCTATTTTTAAGTTTGCATACATAATAGATAGACCTTGAGGAAACTTTTTGTTGTATTTGGCTTTCCGAATCAACTCTCAAAGCATAGTAGTAAGTGTAGCCTCTCCCTCAATGAAATTGTTGAGTGATTTTGGAGAGAAATTATTAAATAAGAATACTGATAGCTGCAGTCCTTTTTTGTGTAAACATATATTCAGTTATCAGTTTTCCTTTAATGTTCGTTCATTTTGCTTACTCATACATTTCCAGTTATTTGATTCCTCCCCTGTATTTGGTTGGTTATTTATGTTGTTTGACTAGGGCTTCCGGAAAGTTGATCCAGATCGTTGGGAATTTGCTAATGAAGGCTTCTTAAGAGGTCAGAAACACCTGCTTAAGAGTATTACTCGGCGAAAACCTGTCCATGGGCACAGTCAGCAGCAATCACAGCAGTCTCATGGACAAAGTACGTCTGTTGGAGCTTGTGTGGAAGTTGGTAAATTTGGTTTGGAGGAAGAGGTTGAGAGGCTTAAAAGAGACAAAAATGTACTCATGCAGGAACTTGTGAGATTGAGGCAGCAGCAACAGACTACTGACAACCAGCTGCAAACTATGGTACAGCGTCTACAAGGGATGGAGCAGCGACAGCAGCAGATGATGTCATTTCTTGCAAAGGCTGTGCAAAGCCCTGGCTTTTTGGCTCAATTTGTGCAGCAACAAAATGAAAGTACTAGACGCATAAGTGAAGCTAATAAAAAGCGAAGGCTCAAGCAAGATGGTATTGTTGAGTCTGAGCATTCTACTGTTCCTGATGGGCAAATTGTGAAGTATCAACCTCTCATGAATGAGGCAGCAAAAACAATGCTGAGGCAGATAATGAAAATAGATACTTCGCAATCGGAACCTGTGAACCTCAATACCGACAGTTTCCTAATTAATGATGGTTTGCAATCGTCGTGTGCAGCAATGGACAATGGGAACTCTTCCAGTTCTATATCAGGTGTGACTCTTCAAGAGGTACCTCTGACCTCAGGGCCATCATCTTTCAATTCAGCTGCTTCTGGTGTTGCTCCTCATGGCCCCTCAACAGCCATGTCGGAAATTCAATCGTCACCCCAAGCTACAACTTCAGACAAGGTTTCAACTTCTCCTTTTGCTGTTAATGCTGTACGGGGTCCAGGGGCACGAGAAGCTTCTTCCCTGTCAGTTTCCGAGACAGATGTAATCATGCCTGAGCTTTCCCAAATATCTGAAATGGTGTCTGAGAACATTATTGATGTTCCTGAAGTAGATTATAGGGTACCCGAGGCAGGAAATGCTGCATTTATAAGTCCAAGTTTGTTGGATGTCGATGGAACTATTCCCTTAGAGATTGATAGCATGTCCCCTGATGCTGATATCGATGCCTTACTAGCGAATTCCAACTTCTGGGATGATTTGCTCGTGCAAAGTCCATGTCAGGAGGAGGAGATTGACTTTATGGTAGGAGGAGGATTACCAAAGACGAACGATATGCAGCCATTGGAAAACGCTTGGGACAAATCTAAACATGTGGATAAACTTACAGAACAGATGGGCCTTCTCACTTCAGAAATTAAAAGGGTTTGAACTTGATCAATTGAGGTGATCACTTCTACTATATTCGTAATAACGAGATCGTGCTCTTCAATACCTTCCATTTTAACTGCTTGTTTCTGGACATGGGCATATGTCCATTCTTACAATTTATAGCCTTTCGTTATTCTGATGCATATTTTAGCGTTGGGTTCTGCTCATTTTCACAGGTTGCCTTTCGGTGGTCGTGTAGGGAAGACGCTCGTTGGATTATCTCCCTTTCATATCTTTTGTCTACTTATCAAACAATGTGGCTAGAATTATGGGTAAGATCTGTAAATACTATACACGATGATGTTAACAGTTATATCTTGCTCGTAGTCTGAAAAATTTTAAGTTCGGGTTCTCGGATAAAAAGAGAAGAAATAGAAAGGTTAAGGGTAGTATTACCTACCGTGATGGGTTGCTTTGGAGGCAAGTATATCAATTTTGGTTGATGCCAATTGTGTTTCTAATGTATGAGAACTCCGTTAATTCTAGTATTGCACCAATGGCTGACTGCTAGCGAATGATATTATTAGTGCATTTGGCCTTGCATGTAATCTAGATAGGCACATGCAAACGGGTCTGTTCATCCGCCGACTTGGATTGTTAATCAAGAGAATCTCTCTATTACAATGGAATAGAAAGAACAGTCCGGTTGAATCGATTTTGAAGTATTGTTGTTGAATATTTTTAGTCAACACGAATTGCTTTTTCTTTATTTGGAAACATGATTGGTGGTTGGGAAGTTAAGATTATAAGTCTAGGTTTTATCGAACCATTCAACCTTCTAGAATGTTACCAGAGCTAGATACTATGCGGTAGCCAGCGAAGACGCTGGCCCCCAAAGAAGTGGATTGTGAGATCTCATGTTATAAGAGTGTAGAAACCTCTCCTGACGCATTTTAAAATTGCGAGATTGATGACAATACGTAATAGATTCAAATGGACTATTTGCTAGCAGTGGAATTGGGATGTTATTTCCTCTTTTCGACTCTGGCTTTCCCACTCGATGTTATTTCCTTTCCCACTCTAGTTGTTGCTCCTGGTAACCTCCTAATATATTACATCCCATGTATTTCTATAAAATCAATTCACACTTCTTTTCCTTCTTTTAAGATGTGATATAAAATCAATTCACACTTCTTTTCCTTCTTTTAAGATGTGAGATATTAATGGCGATTGACTTTTGGGATGTACACCCATTTGAGATGTTGGCTACTTAAATGAACTGAATCAAATAGTTTGAGATGTTGGCTACTTAAATGAACTGAATCAAATAGGCTCACGACCCAATCACTATTAGATTTTGATTCACGACCCAATCACTATTAGATTGGGTCATGGAGTAAATTTTTTAAAATTATTTATGAAAAGTTCAAGCTTGTCATACATGATTCCATTTCTAGCATAGGCATCAAATAGCATCAAATAGTCTTAATCTTAGTAACGAGGTTAGAAGTTTAGCTTTAGTAAGATTGGAAATCCGAGTACCAATCCTGAGTTGTTCGAGTTATAAAGTCTATAATGGGACTTCGATATTTATTTGAGATTCCCTAAGAGAATTTCTTAAAAGAAAAGAAAAACATCCAAAAGCAAACAATTCTTTTTTTTTTTTTTTTTGAGTGGCCAATAAAATTTTCAGATGGAACAAAACTAATCATAAAGAAAAGGATTCTCTTTTAGCTCAAAACACAAGAAGAGCAGGCAGTTTTACCATGATTCAGTCACTACTAAGTTACAGTCTGGTAAATCCAAAAAAGCACCAACAAGACGACCAATCCTTTTATTTATTACAAACCATATCCCCCCAACCATAGGGTGAGAGAGAGCTCTGTCTCTCTCCCTCGCATTTTACCAGCCACCATGCAAATGGGGTAAAAATGCTTCTGTGTGCAACAGAGAGTACAGAGGAGCCAAGTGAGGAGAAGAAAAATAATTTATCAATATAATTAAATAAGAAGAAGAAGAAAAAAAAAACAAACAGGTTGCACACACCTTCACACAAACAGGTTATAACATTTCCAAATGGAAGAGAAGAGGATGGCCAACCTGACTGAGGATATAGAGTATTATACATAAGAGCCCCTCCACAACAACCCTTTCCCAGAAGGCAGGATGATCCACAACCACAAAGTACAGTTATCAAAAGAAACTAACAGGACACTCATCTTGCTACAACAGCAGCAAGTGTTTCCTGTGTCAATGCACAACTTCTTCTTTCATTTAAGCAACAACTATTATGATCACAATCAGGAGGATAATACCAAATATCACCAAAAGTAAGCAAGCCTGCCAATCAAGAAAAACAAATCAAAACAAAGAATCAGATGTATGAACACCACATGAAACATCCACAGAGTTACCATGTTTGTAGTTCAGAGTTACCATGAAACATCCATAGGCATGAAAAGAAGAACAAGTTCAATATTCAATTCATGATCATGCATGGATGTTAGGTATACAGGTCTTACCCTCATATGAGTTTTACTTCCAAATGGGAACATAACAAACTAAATGAAGACTGTACTATCCACTGACAGTCACGACGCAAACGTGCTAAATGAAGAATTGCACACAGCCTGCTGCCACTAATGGTCTAATTGATATAAAAAAGTTAATGATGAATATAAGGAAACATAAGGGCTCACCAGTGATGAATTTGATCTTTGCGTCTTTGAAGCTTTTACCAGCTGAGTTGTTCCCTGTGATGTTGCAGCATGGGAGCCCTCTATGTTGGATCCAATATCATCTACACCATGGTGATATATACATGAATAACTTGAGCTATACATATATCTACAACTTTATAAACTGAAGTGACTTACCAATCATGGCTCCCTGTTCATGGACTAAAACTGCAAGATCTTTAAAAATTTCATTCACTTCTCCAATTTGGTGCTGGATTTCATGAATACCTTGCTCTCTTTCCTCAATTATTGCCTCATTGAAGGCAATTTCATTGTCCAACAGCAAGACCTCTTGTCTGCACAAATCATTCAATCAAATTAGTAAGATATGCATGTAGGCGATTTTATTGTCCACAGCAACACCTCTTGTCTAGACAAATCATTCAATCAAGTTAGTAAGATGTGCATGTACCTGCCTAATTGTAATCAAGCTGCAACGTGGGGAAGAGGGAGCAAATTTTAAATAAAATTTGTATGTAGCATGGTAGAAAACAATATGCAGGAAAGCACATCCTGTGAAACCTAGACAGGCCTTAGAATTCATGATTTGGAAGGAGAAAACTGCTAGTTTATTCCTCGGCTATTAATTCTGGCAATACTTCGCTTTTTGCAACAAAATAACACTACTGAAGAAACAACCCCTAAAAGGAAGACAAATTTAAGCTCTGTTTTTAGCACTATGTTTTTATATGAAATCATGTTCTTGCATATACGGGTCGAACATTTCATCTGTGCACAGTGCACAGTATTTGAAACATAAATTCAACTGCATAAACATTCCTACTTTCTGAAATTCTAAATCTAACCTAAATAATCAACCTCCTAGCAACAAAATGCAGAAAAAAAATCTGTTACCTCCTGGATTCCACAAGGAGAGCACGCTGTTCAAGATTCTTTTCTGAGCTTGCATCTGATTCGCCTGCTGTGTAGCTGTATAGACCAGAACCGAGGGAAAGCAATTTTTTCAAGTAAATCCAATGTAGTTTGTAATCAACAAACACTCCATGAAAATAACCAACGTTTGTTAGCTGTGTTTATATAATAAACTTGACATACCTAGAAGGTAGAACAGTCTGGGGAACAAAAGGTGTATATGCTGTTTCCCTCTCAGCTGCAAGTCGTTGAGCCTTCTGAAATTCTTTCAACACTGCTTGAAAATCTTTTGCAAGTTTAGCATCTGCAATTTTCTTGCTGGCCTGCAGAATTACCACATTGTTTAAGAAAGTAGGAGAGGAATAATTTTCAAGTTACTAGCGTAGGTAGCTAATATACTTCATGCACTAACTCATATATTCATACTCCATCCTCGTTAATGGTTCAGCATGAAAATTATTCCAATTCTACCACAATAAAGAGAGATTTTGCTCCTACCAAGCAAGTAGGATTTGACATCCAAGCTCAACATTTTCTCACCATCTCACTGACAGTAGGTTGTAGAATCAGGATCTCAGTAAACAACCCACAATTTTCCAGATGGGTATTCAGACTACAACAATGGCCAATATATCAATTTATATAACACTCAACACAAAGAATCTTACATTAACTTCTGCGTGATGATCTATTTCACTTGCTTGTTTAAGTTTGGCAGAGGTATCTTTAACCAACTGTCCAATATGTAACCTGGTCTTGTGCCTGCAGGGGGTCATCAACAAAGGATCAAACATTTTCTGATAGGAACAAAGATCAACATGGAAATTGCAGACAAATAAAATAGCAGTGTATCTAAGATAATTGTCGAGGTAAGTTTAATAACTCAATGAAGATTTAAGCATGTCAGTTGAACAGCCAATAGTTACTTCAAATTAGAGGTTTATAAGTTATGACAATACATGGGCATAACCACCTTCCTGAAGATTGTACAAAAAGGGCACACAAAAACCAAGGATGAAACTACTAAGAGATCCTAACCTAGGTGTTTTGTAATCTATCTATTTCAGTTTCAATTCAATATTGATGGGAAAGATTTATTTATCATCATACTCGGACAAAAAATGCAACAGATCATCTATAACTATACTTGTATATCATGTTAAAGAGATTGTTTGGAGTGAAAGGAGTATAGCAGTGTTTTTTTTTTTTACAAGGACATATCCTACTGATGTTATTCATACAAGATAACGACACATTTATTAGTTGTACTAGTGTGGTATTTGCAAAGGCAACCATGAAGACAGGGATCAGTTCTTTATGCACAGTCCCTACAGCAACCAAGTGAGAGAAATCATAGGAAATGTGGCAAGTAGTATAATATGAGATACTAGATTAAATTTCTCTCCAATGTATTTGGATGCCATTTTATATTCCAGAAATAAACAAACTAAAACTATGATGTTAACTGTAAGTTACAACTAAATGAGCAGAATTTCATCATATTTGTACAGTAATTAATCCATACGATTTTGGAAAATCTAAGTGAAGATTAAGCTCGTTTTAAACATCAGAAACACGTGTCGCCTATTGTCCTTTGGTTCTATAGAATACGAAGTGCAGAGAATATGGTTCCCTCAACCCCGACCCCCGGCCCCTAGAAAGTTATGTTCCTCCTGGTGTTGAGTATACTCTTGATAAGAAATGACGAAGTAGAAGGAATAGTTACGTATATGGAAATTCCAACCGAGTGGACCCAATGATATCTCATATGGTTTCTTTAACCTTCCAATACTGCTCCCAAAAAACAGCGGAAAGACGAACACTACGAGCTCTAGAAACTTCATGGCGAAGAAATGTAGGAATTGGATATACCCCATGCAGATCTTTTCCACGGTCTGAATCTTTTCCAAGATAACCCCTCCATCAGGGAAAAGCAAACGGCAAGGATAACGTACAAGACAAAATTCAAAAGAAAGCTAAGGTTTATACGGGACAATCAACAGGAGGCAAATCGCAACGTTGAATCCTCCTCAAAGTAATAGCGATTCGAAACTCCAACAAACAGACTACAATTCACAAAATTTCAACAATCCATTGAAAATGCCATGCATATCATCGATGAGACACAAAATTCAGGAACCCTAACAGCAAACCAACAACAAGAAACCAAAAAACCAAATCAAATAACAGAACTCACAGCTTCTCGCGTAGCTCAGGCGTATCCTTCGGCGTACCTAAGGTGTTAACAAGCCTCTGAAACGTAGCAACGGCAGTATTAATCTGAAATATACCTGAGGCAACGGCTTGCGTGGGATCTTGTTTGCCATTGATGAGGTCTCTCCTCGAAGAAGCAAACGGGCGACCAGCCTCGATATCTTGAAAGCTCATGTCGCCGAGATCCTAAATTTCCGAAGAGAGCAAAACAAGAAGAACTCGATTGAAAACAAAGCAAAATTCAAGAACAACAGAACAAATTCTCCCCTGGAAAAGAGGATCCGCGACAAAGATGAAGGCGTTCCTGTAATCGAGGATCAGAGGAATCCTCAAATGGGGAAAGGGATGAATTAGGGCAATTGAAGATTGGCCTTTGAGGAATTCGCAATGAAAAGCGAGAGGAATTCAAGTTTTTAGAGAGAGAGAGAGAGAGGGGAAGACGATGATGGAGGAGAGAGAAATGGAATAATGATTTGAAGAGGTGGAAGAGTTTTGTTATGGTGTGTGTGTGTCTCGTCAAGATGATGATGACCTGGAATTGAGGACACGTGGGTGGCTGAGATAAGTCGGAAATCGAGAAGAACAAGGCATTAATATTTTTTAATTAATAGTTATTATTTCTTACAACAGTCACAATTGTACTTTTTCAACTGCATAATAATGCGATCTTAACACGAGCTTCGTCATAACTTAGGTTAGATTTGTATTCACCGACCAAACATCGCTCGTGTGGAATCTAAGTTTGTTTGACCTGTAACGACCGTGATCCACCGCTAGTAGATATTGTCCTCTTTGGGTTTTCCCTCTCGGGCTTCCCCTCAAAGCTTTAAAACGCGTCTACTAGGGAAAGGTTTTCACACCCTTACAAATGGTATCAGAGTCAGACATCGGACGATGTGTCAACCTTCTCGTTGTTCCCCGAAGATGGGTAGACACGAGGCAGTGTACCAGTAAAGACGCTGGCCCCAAAAGGGGGTGGATTTGGGGTGATCCCACATCAATTGGAGGAAGGAAAGAGTGCCAGCAAGGACGCTGGGCTCCAAAGGAGGTGGATTGTGATGTCCCACATTGGCTGTGGAGGAGAACAAACCACCATTTATAAGGGTGTGGAAACCTTCCCCTATAAATGGTGAAGCCCGAAAGGGAAAGCCCTAAGAGGACAACCACTGTTAGCGGTGGATCTGGGTTGTTAAATGACCACACATGCCCGCGCGACCAAGGTCTCTCAATGCAATGTCCCTTCCCATCATCCCATCTCGGTTCCCAATTAATACGGTCTCTCATGTCTCGAAATGCAACGTCGCTTCTCATCGTCTTATCTTGGTTCCTATTTAATATGACCATCATGTCTTGACACCATTCCAAGTCATGGGGTGTCGTCAGCTATCGTAGCTTACCCAGTCATGCCATCGAGAATGGACCCACGTATTGTTTATCTCATTGCCTCTATCGATACATTGGGCTTCTCGTACTCATGTCATGTCATTTACAGATACTCACGTACCGTATAGCAGGTAATTTATAAGGTGTAGATAAACGACTTTTTGTTTATGTTTTTATTTTTTAATTTGAATGGGTCGGCTCATAATTTAATTTGTTTAATACGTATGTTTGTATTCATATGGACTAAAAATAAGAAACCGACCAAATGTTTAATAAATAAGCTTATTTTTATTTATCCTATGATAATAATACAAACCAATCTATTAAATAAACAAATAAAATAAACTCTTATTTAAAAAAAAAAAAATCATTTTAAAATTTTGTTTAATATCTATATTTTTTAATTTATATTGAATAGAATTAAACAAAAAAAAAATAATAAATTTTTAAACTTTAAATTTTGTGTTTTAAAAACTTTCAAATAACCATATTTTAAAAAAATTATAATAATTTTATTTTTTTCATTTTGAATATAATATTAAATTGTTAATTTGATATTTTTAAAAAATAAAAAATTTATTGATTTTAAAAATTTGGACCTATGGGCTAATTTGTAATTTAATTCAAAATTTAAAAATAATTAAGGCTGATTTGGTAATTGCACATAGAAGAGACAATCTGTAAGTTGCAACGTGGCTTGTCACAGTTTCCGTGCAGAAGGCCGCCCCGTTATGAAAATACCTCCGTCCCGTTATATCCGTTTCGAATACATGACGGTTCGTTTACGCGCGTAATAGCGCGTGTAAAACACATCCCTAAATGCCAAATATTTCGACACTATAAATATCCGTTGAAACGAAGCCTCGTTTGTTCGTGTCAATAGCTATTTTTCTTTCATCAGAGGCGACGAAGACTTGGACACACTGAGGGGAAATCCTTAATTCAGAATCAAGCTTTTCGTTCTAATTTCGTGTAGATTTCAGTTTTCCGGCGATCGTCGGTTGATTCGATATCTGTTCCGGCGATTTATGTTCGTCATTTCTAGCAATGTCGGTTAGTACTTCGTGAATTTCCCTCTCTTTTCATCGCGTTTGAAGATTCTGATTGCGAAGTGGAAAATCGTTGGGGAAGGATTGCATTGGGTTAGATTTGGACCCTTACTCTGTAGTTTTTCTTTGGAGTTATTACAAATTAGTGCAATGTGAGGCCAAGGGATTAGATCTCTTGTGGTTTATTTTCCCGTTTGATTTTCCCATTTGAGGGTTTTGTATCATGTCGAGATTTTCCCATTCAGTTTATCAAGAATTAGGATTTATGTTTGAGCAAATTGGTCCATTTCTATGTTTTCATTGATGAAATGTATTGTGAATCTGTTCTTCGTTCCTCCTACGGAACCTGGACCTGCATAGAAGCATACATTCGAAATTAAAACCAGGAACGTCATGCCTGTAATTAATACTTCGAAGTGTGTAATTATTATTGCTGCTTGGCTTGTTGATGTCCATCGTTTTCTTGGCTGCATCCATGAGATTTTCTTTTTTTGCTTTTCATTTCTTTTCTGGCCATAGCTGATTTTTTTTTTTTTTTTTTTTTTTTACGCTCTTTCTGACTTATGTTGATCACTGTTCAGCTGTAGCAATGAATTTATGCACCTTCTTGGAGATAGTGGGAGATTTCTTGATCTTTGTCTGAACTGCTTTGTTCTGTATGTGCAGGTTAAAACTGTTAAAGTCAGCAATGTCTCCTTGGGAGCGTCTGAACGAGATCTCAAGGAGTTTTTTTCCTTCTCAGGCGACATTGCATATGTTGAAATGCAGAGGTTGTGCAGGTTTTCATTTCAGTTTATGATATATATTCTTTTCGTTCAATGTTTTTATTCTTTTGCAGTGAAAGTGAACGGTCTCAAATCGCTTACGTAACCTTTAAGGATACACAAGGAGCAGAGACTGCCATTCTTTTGTCTGTAAGTTCACTTTGTAGACAAAGTCTCTAGGTCGCGGTAATTATAAGTTTCATACCTATTGGCATTTAAGATATAACTCTCAAAGATTCCATTATTAGTGGAGCTGTGAGTCAAAGTTGAAATATTGTTGGCAATATGGTTGTTCAAGCTTAAAATGGTGTTCATGGCTGTTATTAGTGGTCACGTCACATAGCCTTCATCTAGGGAGAGGATGTTGCTTTAACAACCTTACCTGGGAGATCCCACATCGGTTGGGGAGGAGAACGAACATTTTTTATAAGGGTATGGAAACCTCTCCTAGCATATGCATTTTAAAAACCTTGAGGAGAAGTCCGAAAGGAAAAGCCCAAAGAGGACGATATCTGCTAGCGGTGGGCTTGGGCCGTTACATCACCACTAGAAGAGATCAGCGAGCATGTTAGCATTTCTTCTTCTGTTCTCTTTTACTTGTATCTTACATCATTTCCACCTCCATCCTCGGTGCGAGCCCCAATATATGTATTAGGTGGATCTTGTTGCCATTTTACAATCACATGATGTATGATATGAGTGAGCATTTTACCACTTAACGAGTTAAATGGTCTAAGGGACACGACCTTCGGTGCAAACATCAGGAGGTCAAATTTTGGCTTGATTGCTCTTCTATTATGTGAGAGTATAAGATAGACCTTAGCTGGAAGTTTGTTCTGCATCAATAAAATTGCCCCATTTCTCTTTCCTTGAGATGCATATTGTTTGATTTTTTCTTCTTACATTCATCACTCGTTATACTTAACGTATTAACTAATGAGAAACAGCAATACGAAGCGCCCGAGCTAGTTAATTAATGGAGCTCAACTTCTTGTCAGGGAGCGACAATAGTGGATCTTTCTGTCAACATCACTCCATGTCCTGATTATGTGCTCCCTCCTGAAGCTACCGCACCACCCCCTGTAAGATTCTTGGGACTGTTTGTTTTTTGGGCTGCTATGTGTGTCACTTTATATGATTTCTCTTAGTTTACCAGCTTATTGTCTTGATTGTTGCAGGCCCCTGGAACTAATGCACCTGGAACGGCTGAATCCGCCTATCAGAAAGCAGAGGATGTGGTCAGCAGTATGCTTGCTAAGGGCTTTATCTTGGGCAAAGACGCACTCAACTCTGCAAAGGCATTTGATGAGAAGCACCAATTATCTTCCACAGCTTCAGCCAAAGTAGCTACATTGGATAAAAAAATCGGGTTCACTGAGAAACTTAGCGCTGGAACGGTTTTGGTGGGCGAAAAAGTTCGAGAAGTAGACCAGAAGTTTCAGGTTTCAGAGAAGACTAAATCAGCATTTGCAGTTGCAGAAGAGAAAGTTAGCAATGCTGGAGCTGCCATTATGAGTAACCGATATGTAAAGAGTGGGACTAGCTGGGTTGCTGATACTTTCAATAAGGTAGCCAAGGCAGCTGGAGAAGTTGGTCAGAAAACAAAAGAGAAAATCGCGGTGTCGGAAGAAGATCAGAAAAAGAAGACGACGGTCGAAACTTTGCATCTCCCCGAATCCCCTAAAGCAGCAGCACCTGTGCCCCCTGAGCCTCAACAACGTCCCAAACCCGAACCCGCTCAAGGTCTGATCCTCTGAATTGTTGTCATGTTTGTTGATATCTATGCCTGAAAGTTCTTGTAGCTGTAATGTGTATTGCCCCTTCAAATCTGGCATGGCTATATATATATATATATATATATATATCTTAGGATGAAAATATAGAGTAGATTTCTTCCTGAATTAGTGGTCGGACTCTTCATTGCATAAGATATCTTCATCTGCAAGAATTTTAAAACAGCAGATTTTTCATTATTGTCAACAAAGTCTCTCTGCTCTTTCTACAATGCTATGTATCAGTGCAGCTATGGCTTGTCTTTGGATTTCAGTGATTATTTTCTTTTACAATTTTGTTCTTTAGACACTGAATGCTGCTTACCCGTTTACGGAGACACCAATCTCCCCTAGATATATATATATACACGGTTACGCTTACTAAAAGACTGACTTAGGCCAGTGTGAAAAAAAGGACGGACACTCTCGTGTTTCAACCCCACTGTACTATTAATAGTTGTGGGGCACTGTATATTGAAAGCTTCTACGATAAGCAAGTGAATGGGGGCGGTGTGTGGCGAATGGAACGGTTCATCAAGCCATTTCTCGCCTCAACCCTCTGAATAGGAAGAGGGGTACTTCACAAATAGGGGGTAATTGCGCGTTCTTGATTTTTTTTGTTTCGTTATCTCGATGAAAATTCGGTTTTTTGTACCCACCCAGTTATATAGGTCAAAACAACGAACCGTCCTTTCGGGGAGAACCAAAAAATACAGTTGAACTTTGTCATTTGTTAAAACGTTTCAAAGTTGTCCTCTAGAATTCTATTCAGATTGAGACATGGAATGATGTGGCAATGTTCGAGTCCCTAATTTCAATCTAGGTTCCTAATTCTTTACTCCGTGTAGTTTTGAAACATTCATATAATATTTCGAGAATATTGAGTATTTTTTTTAAGGGAAGGAGAAGGTTGATTTTTCACGGAACATGTCAAAACTATTTTTAATTTCTGAATAAAAAAATAATAATAATAATTTTAAAAGATTTAATATTGACACAATTATGTATTTCTTCATTAAATTACTCTTTTTCAAAGTAATTTAAAAATTGTGACATTAGCTCCTTAATTATTTAAGGAACCTTAATTAAGTAAGGAATTAAACTCGATTAGCAGGGGAAAAAAGTAATTTAATTCATAAATTTATAAAAACAAACCAACGGCTGAGATTGATCAGAATAAAAAATCAACGGCCAATATGATTCTCCTACGTCATCGGTGATTTTAGCGGTTAAAATGCGGAACTTGGGGGAGACGAAAACAGCGAAGAACCGATTCTTCAAATGCCACAGAACAGAACGAGTTGCAGAGAGAAGCAGAAGAAAGTTCTAGAGAGAGAGTGAAATGGTTCTATGGGAGATCACTCTTGGAACAGCCTATTTCTTGGGGCTCAAGCGAACATATCGCCTCGCCCTCAAGCTTCAACGCCGTATTGTCAGCCCAAAGTTTCCCAAGATCCGTCAGTTTCTTCACCGGTAATTTCAATCTCTATCTTCTTTTGATATTTTGATTCGATGATGATGGAATTTGAGCTGGAAATGTGTTTCTGTGTTGTGTTATTTGTTGATTCGGCTTTCTTTTCCAATCGCGAGTTCGAATTGAGATAAACCCTGTTTTGGGTTTCGATTTTATCCTTCGTTTCATCAATTCGTTTGTTCGAAGATGATTTGATCTGATGAAATGGAGGATTTTCTGTTTTACGAACCAAGAGTTTTTTCTTGCATCAAGAAATTTATGGGAAGGTTGAAGAATCTTTTATTTTGCTGCTCTTTGTAATGTTGTTCTGTGTAAGAAATTGACAATTATTATCAAATTTTGGCATCTCGTTTTCTTTGTTACCAAATCTTCGGTTTAAATAGATGTATGATTTGATTTGCCTTTCAGCTTCCTAGGGGGATGTTATGATTTGTAATTCGGAGGTTAGATTGATGGGTTAATCTCTTGGATCATTTTCAAGTGGCATTAATGAGGGGTTCTCTTCTTCCTTTCTCTCATTTTCACTCTCATGCTTGATGATCAATTCCAGCACTTATATCATCCCTTTCACCTTCCAGCAGCAGTTCATTCTTATAATGAATGCACCAATAGTTCTTAGATCTTATAGTTCTAACATGGAGTGAAAATCCACCCTTTTGAAGCATGATCAGGACATCTTGTCATGGGTGCTATGATTTTTGTTCTAATGCTCATAATTATGAAGCATGGAAGTTTGTTCCAAGAATTATAAAGCACCCATACCTTTTTAGATCTTGTAATTAATTCTAACATTGGGTGAAAATCCACCTTTTTGAAGAATGATCAGAACATTTTGTCATGGGTTGTGATTATTGTTTTGAGGCTCATAATTATGAAGCGTGTTAGTTTGTTCCAAGAATTATAAAGCATGAAAAGTAGTAGTCTTATGGATCATAATGATGGGAACCTCAAGGTATGCCATAGCAGTAAGGGCTTAGATACCTTCCGAGGTTCAAAAGCCTTAAAACTATTCGTCTCCGAGCTGGCTTTGGGGTAGGCTAAACCTCTGAGAATTTAGCATGGTAAACCACGAACACAATGCAAGATATGCAAGATGTGAGCCTGAGCATTCTGATTATAATATAAATAATGATGATGATGAGTAAAGGCCATGTTCATTGGTCTTTAAATTGGGCTAGGAGGAGTGTTGTAACAGCCCAAGCCCACTGCCGCAGATATTGTTCTGTGTGGACTTTCCAAATGCGCCTGCTACGGAGAGGTTTCCACACCCTTATAAGCATGCTTTGCTCTCCTCTCCGACCGATGTGGGATCTCACATTTCACCCCCCCTTCTGGGACCAGTATCCTTACTGACACACCCTGACACACTGCCTCATGTCCACCCCATTTTGGGACTCAACTTCCTTGTTGGCACATTGTTCAGTGTCTGGCTCTAATACCATTTGCAACGGCCCAAGCCCACCGCTAGCAGATATTGTCCTTTTGGGCTTTTCCTTCCGGCCTTCCCCTCAACGTTTTTAAAATGCGTGTGCTAGGGAGAGGTTTCCACACTCTTATAAAGTATACTTCGTTCTCCTCTAAATCGACCTGGGATCTCACAAGTGGATAAAAAAGTTAGCATGTGCATGTAACCGCATCTTGATTATGAGAAGGAGAATTCACTCTCTTGTTTTCTTGTGTAACTTGTTTCTTGTTACTCTAGTATGAGACGGTAGATTGTCTTGTTGTGTTGGTTTAAAGGTGAACAGATAAACGACTGTAATTTAGAACAGTTTTTTTCTATGATGACATTCCTCTCTTCGTATATAATATGGTGCCACTCATTAAGTCATAATGTCCTGGTTTCTTATTGATACGATACTTTTAGTAACCATGAATGTGAAATATTCTGCCTGTCGCCATTTCTTCTGCAGACGTACCCGTATCGTATTTGATGTAGCATTAAAGGTTCACCTGAACATACAGCAGAGAGACTTAGAAGTTGGTCGGAATCTTGGTAACTGGATTCTACGACTGCTCGACAGATATAAACCATCAGCTCAAATCCGTAAACAAGATGGTGGATCGATCACAAACGCGACAAAGCAGATTTCCAGCTCCTCCGTCTCGAAAAATCCAGAGAGCTCCCAGGTCCTGAAGAAGCCAAAATCTTCTAGACAATTATTTACCTCATCAACAAATCTATGGCCTAAGCAATTTCCTACAATTTCCATGACGATGAAGCCTTCAAACCCAGCCACAACTATGATCCAGCATAGACATTTTGGTAGTTTGACCCCTGAAGCGCCTCGACCAAGATACGGAGGAAGAGGATGGCATGGCGGGGTCATTCGGGAGGATATAAGGCAATGGATGCTGCAAAACTAGGAACTAAAGTTCACTGTTCTCTTTTCATTTTGTTGAGACAGGAAGGATTCTCATGAACATGCTACAACAAGATCATAGGACATCATCATGGCAACTGAAAACAGAAGCTGCACCAATTGAATGCTTAGATTTTCTGGTCTGCTTCTTGGCGCTTGAACATTTGGTAGATAACTGGTTTTCTTTGGTTTCTGCTTACTGTTGTTATGAAAATTTATTAGCATCAATCCAGAAGAGACTTCGTTAGAGATCGATTCGCCTTTATAGAAACGTAAAGTTGTACCCTTTTGTTACCACAGAAAAGAAAAGTGAAGAATTTGCTCGTCTTCCTTACATCTCTAAATTTTGAATTCCACTTCTCTTAGTCGTGGCGTTTGAAGACTTACGAGTCTATAAAATATGCCGATAGTAAGATTCACGTCACTTTGTAGGTTAGGTTTGTAAATAAGAAATGCTTTAGAACTTATCTAAGGAGGTTAGAGTATCGACGTTTTATCTTTTTATGATACATATGACTCGAGCCACTAACGAGGTTAAAGTATTGACGTTTCACCTTTTTTATGATACATATGACTCGAGCCACTAGAATATATGGAGTGCTTATGAGTGAGTATGCTACACATGCTACGAGCTAGTTTTTTTTAAATTATAAGGCGAGTTTTTTTTTTAATGATATAATTAAAGTATCGATTCACTTTGATGTCAATATCAGGCACGAGTTTTTTTTTAATGATATAATTAAAATATCAATATCGAACCTATTGACATGTGAAAATATGGTCGAGAATAACAATATTATTGGCGTGAATTTAATTAGGCTTTAATAAAATAATCTTTTTTTTAAAAAATAAATATCCCGACCAATAGTATAAATAAGAGTAAATAACGAGGGCAGAAACGTAATTTGGAAGAACAAGTCCAACATTCTTCATTTTTCTCACATGGGTTATCGAATTTAGCCTTCCAAATTGGATCATTCTTCGGAAAAACCTTACCAGATTCTGTCTCATTCCTTAATCCTTCCAACATTTTCCGGCGACGAAGAATCGGGTATGAGCTTTATACCATGCTATCTGTATCACGTCGATTAACTCTTGCTGCTAAAATTTCGACGATCTTTGATCTTGGTTTCGATTTTTATTGCGCGAATTCCTTGATTTCATTTGAAAAAATGAGCTCTACAAATATTGTTCTGTATTTAGAGGAATTGAATTGAATTTTTAAGGTGGTAGTATGATTAGCTTGATCGATATTGGCTGCATCTGTTTACTATATCTCCAGGACCATTAGGTTCAATTTCTTCGCATTGCTCTTTTTTCCCTTAGAAGTGTTGAAGATTAGCAGGACTATTCGTGAAACAAAAATTACAGAAGAAATAACAGGGAAAACAAAAAACAAAAACCTAGAATGTTCAAGTTATGGTATGAAGATTGTTTGTGATTAGATTGCTTCATGATACCATACGCAATGTGCATTTTTGGTTCTAATTTAGTAATTGTCTGCAAGACACAGATGGTATTGGCTATTGAATACTTCTCCTTCATTGTTTAGGTCTAGTTTGATAACCATTTGGTTTTTGTTTTTTGATTTTTTTAGCGTTGTGTTTGTTTTCTCCCTATTTTTTGTAACAATTTTCATGGAAGGATTTGAATTCTTAGCCAAATTCCAAAAACCAAAACATTTTTTAAAACTACCGTCTTTTTTGAAGCAAAATTCTATTGTTTGTTTCAAAATTCGAAGCAGTCTCTTACTTTATAATTAGGACCCACCTCTTCTACCTTTTAAGGTTTTAGATTTTGCTTCTTCTTTTCTATATCCTCTTTGCAAGCCAATAAGGTCCCGTCTTCATTTCTAAACGTATTTTCTAGGTATTTATGGTCCCAGTGGGCTGATCTCAAGTCTTCTGGAATCCATTTCAGGTCCTCCATGCCAGTGGAAGTGCATTTGTGAGACTATTAGATGTTCTGTTTTGCCAGTTTTGAAATTTGATTCACACCTGGATCTAGTACAAGTTAGATCTTTCTTGGATGGTTATGAAACCTTTGCTCTAGGTTTTCGTGCTCTTATTCTCTTGAAGTTTGATTTGCGTTCTAAATATTGAATTGCATGTCATCCTTATGGTGTATTTCTTACAATTCACTTATAGGAATGGAAGACTAAGAATCAATGATAATCTAATTCAAACGTATGGTTCTGAATTGTTCACCTGATGTTCCTCTTACTTAATATACAATAAGGAACTTTTTCATTGAGAAAAATGTATGAATACATGAGGGTAATACAAATCATAGGCTGGGGTCTAGAAGAAAGTTCTAGTTATTTTTTGATGTCTGGATGTCATCTACATGTGCATTCCCGTTCTCTGAAGTGAAAATAAAAGGTGGAAAACGAAGAAGTTGAGCGATGTTGATGAAGGAGTTTGTTTTGGTTTATTTATTTTATATTGTCTATTAGCACCAGGATGCACATCGATCTATAATGTGTGAGATCCCACATCGGTTGGGGAGGAGAACAAAGCATCCTTTATAAGGGTGTGGAAATCTCTCCCCTAGCATATGCATTTTAAAAACCTTGAGGGGAAGCCCAAAAGGAAAAGTCTAAAGAGGGCAATATCTGCTAGTGATGGGTTTGGGCCATTACATAATGTCACGATGGCTTAAGCTGATCGTATATCTTATCTTTATAAAAGAGCATACTAATCCCAGAATAAAATGAAATAAGATTACTTATTCAACAATCTAGTTTAAATAAGTGAGAGATAATTGTTTTCACTTGAATGACTTGTCAAAATTAATCATCTACTAAAATATCTGAGAGCTTTTTGATGAGATTAGCAGTAAGTACTAATAAGGGTAAAGCTTCCCCTTGTTGTGAACTCTTGTCTAGTAGTCGACTGAATTCTTATAGCAGGCCAAAGCAATGCAACATGTGATGACACACGTTGTGCCTAATGGTACTGCAAGGCCCCAAATTACCCAAACATATGGTAGGAGGGGGGAAAAAGGGAAAGGAGGGTAATCTGACATGAGTAAGGGGGGTGTGAGCTCGTTGTTGTTGTATGGTAAGTCGGCGAGGGGAGTGTCGTTATTTTGGGATTTGAGTACATGTAAGCTCTTTTACGAGTTGTGTGGCTAAGGCTTTGGGTAGGAGATGCTCCCAGCTCTCTCGAAGTAGCTGGAGAAGTTTGTTTCCTGTTTGTGCATTTTCCTATTGTTTAGTTGCTTGTAATCATTCGTTTCCGAGCCATTATCAATAGAACAGTGTCTCCCCCTGTTCCATCTCTGGTTTCTGGTGCATTTTGTGTTACTTAGCGTTATTGCAGGTTGTTGTTAGGGAGAGATTCCTTATAGGTACATGGTAATCTGTATATTTAGGCCAGGTTTGGAAGTAATTTAATGGTTTTTTTACCAAAAAAATGTGTGTTTTTGGCGCAAATGGTTAATCCAGAAGCACTTAAAAGTGATTTTAAGAGTGTATAACTAAATATCAAACTGATTTGTTATCGAGTACTTGGTTGTTTAGACACATACCTACACAAAAATTTTCGACGATGTTGTTTACCAAGCTTTATCTTGGCGTAAACTGTCTAATATTTTTATTTCCTATGGTTATACCTTCCTCGTTGCAAATTGGGAAAGTCTTTTGTGAACACATGGACGTCCCTTTTGTAAATTTCAATCATCAATTATTGTCTCTTATTAAAAAAGAAAAAAAAAATCGAGTACACGACTAGTAAAGTGATTATAATTACAATACTTGACCCCCAAATGGGTATTGTATGTTGTTCACAGGAAATAATAACACCTCTAAATGGAGTTAGCAGACAAGACGGTTGGATTTTTGCTATCGCTTACCAGCTTGTCCATCTTCACTTACTATACTTTCTGGGTCATTATCCTGGTAAGTTCATCTTCCATGTTCATAGATGCTCTACCAAATGATTTCATTCGGTGTACTTGATCGTGTTACTGTCGGTTAAAGTATTGATATAACTAAATTTGTCTTAACTCGTCTACTTCAACTTTTAGATTGATGGGTGATTTAACCTGGTACTAGAGGGTTTCGTGTTTGAACTCATGTAATGTCATTCTTTTATTAATTAATATTAATTTCTACTCGTTGGATCGAGATTGTTAAAGTATTTGATATAATTAAATTTATCATAGCTCGTGAACTTAGGTGATTTTAATGTATTTTGCTTTGTTTAATGGCAGCCGTTTGTGGATAGTGATCACTTCATCCACAGCTATTTCTTACCACAGGAATTTGCCATCCTCATACCTGTATTTGCTGGTGTGATACTTCTTTGCTTATTAGGCATATTTGTTGGAATTGTGATGCTCAAATCCAAAAGGAAGAAGGCATGAGGACAACTCTTTGGCTGTTCGTTTTTTTTTTTTTTTTCAATTCTATTGGGTCGGAGATCAAACCATTGACTTTTGTATATTTATTCACTAAATTATTGACTTTTGTATGTTTATCCACTAAATTATGTTAAAAGCTAGCTATGTAAATATAATTTTACATTCTCACATTAGTCATGTTACACGTTTCTTTCTATCTATTTTACAATGTATACAATTTTATTCAATTAGGAATTTCTAGTCTCTAAATAAGCAAGAGAGACGTCTGTCTCTAAATAAGCAAGAGAGACGTCTCTAAATAAGCAATAGAGACGTCTCTAAATAAGCAATAGAGACGTCTCTAAATAAGCAATAGAGACGCCTGCCTCAAAAGTATTTTAACAATATTAGCTATAACATAGATTTCAAAATGTTCGAAGATCAAAAATTTGTTGGGAATAACTAAAATGAAATTAAACAAAATTTCGAAAAAGAAAAAAGAAAAAAAAAAAAAGAGGACATGAAAGCATCAAACTACCACCACCACCATACCATATTGAAAAACTGGAATTGGAACTAAAATCCTTCACAAAAATCCCAGCAGTGTGTTTGGTTTGGACTCCAACTTTATAAACAGCCCAAATTTGAAACCTAACATAACTTGAACTCTCGAGTCTTTTTCAAGCAAAGAAATAGGTAAGAGATTCAGACTTGATCAACATTCAAAACTGAACCCATAAACCATTTTCAATTTCTTGACAAGATCGTCATGTTGGTTACAGTCATCTGCCGTCCAAATATTTTACCCATTTGCTGTGTGTTTCCAGTCGCTGCAAAAAGATTTACAGGCACACACCTTAGTTTTTCATGCTCAAATTGTTGGCACTAGTTTCTATAACACTGCTAACATTTTTGACAATGCATGATCCAAGCTGCATTAATCAATTAAACCTTGTCGAGAATTTCTAAACAAATCATTTATAGACCAAAAGAAACTTCTACCGTGGTAAAAGAATAAGCTACTCCTAAGCAAACACGCTAGATAGGAAAGGGTTTCAATAGGGACTGACTTCGTATGAGATCCCAGATCGGATGGAGAAAGGAACGAAGCATTCCTTATAAGAGTGTGGAAACCTCACCTAATAGACACGTTTTAAAATTCGTGAGGCTGACGGCGATATGTAACAGGCCAAAACGGTGTCTGCTAGCGGTGGGCTTGAACTGTTACAAATGGTACCAGAGCCAGACATCGAGCGGTGTGCGACTGTGGGCCTCCAAAGGGGTGGATTGTGAGATCTCACACCAGTTGGAGAGGGGAACAAAACATTCCTTATAAGGGTGTGGAAACCTCTCCTATTAGACACGTTTTAAAAATCGTGAGGTTGACGGTGATACATAACAGGCCAAAGCGGACAACATCTACTAACGGTGGGCTTGAACTGTTACAAATGGTATCAGAGCTAGACACCGAGCGGTGTGCGACTTTGGGCTCCCAAGGGGGTGGATTGTGAGATCTCACACCAGTTGGAGGGGAACGAAACATTCCTTATAAGGGTGTGGAAACCTCTCCTTATTAGACACGTTTTAAAACCTGTAAAGCTGACGGCGATACATAACGGGCCAAAGCAGACAATATTTGCTTGCGGTAGCCTTGAATCTTACAAATACTCATGGCCGATGCAGAGCTGACGGTTGATAAGGTGTAATGGACAACTAAAGATATGGCTTCAAAGCTCTAGATTAGTATAATCTAAGATGCAAATTTTATGCTAACAATAACAGAAGTATATGGTTAACATATGCAGCAAATGTATGCTCAGATATTCTAATCTCAATGTCATATACTGACCCAACATGTGAATCAAAATCCTTTATTAACTCCTAGAACTCAATTGAAAGAAAATTGCAGCAAGTTTTCCAGTGAGAGAGAGAGAGAGAGATACCAGCAAAATGATCAAGCCCAGGAATTATCAAATGCAGCAGAAGTAATTGCCTGAGAGAACTCTTGAAAATTGATTCTGCCATCGCCGTCGGTATCGGCTTCCCTGATCATTCCGGTGAGCTCTTCCGCCGTGAGAGCGTGGCCGAGTTTGGCCATCGAGTGAGCCAACTCCGCCGCAGTGATAAACCCATTCCCATCTCTGTCAAACATCCTAAATAGCTGCTTTAATTGCTCCTCTGTGTAAGGGCACTTCGCCGATACCAGCTCCGGCTCCGCCAGAGCTACGAACTCCGAAAATTCCACTAATCCATTGCTGTTCGTATCGGCCTTCATTATTAAATTCTCAAGTTGATCCGGACTCGGCTTCAAACCAAGTGATCGTAAAAGCGATCCGAGTTCGAGTTGAGTCAAACTCCCGTCGTTGTTCCGATCGAACGACCGAAAGATTTCCCTCAACTCTGCAATTTGTTCGTCGTCTAACTTAATCGGTTGCTTGTCGCTCATGTTAATAAACAGAGCCCTAATTGCTTCAAAATTACTGTAAAACCTAAATAAATCCCCAAACAACAATCTATCTCCGTTCGCAACAAAACTCGAATTCCAAATCTCAACCAAAACCTAAAAAATGGACAATCGACATTCAATTACCAATTTACCTCCAGTTCTTCTTCAGTAGAATCGGAAATCAAATCCTCAAGTTCTTAGGATTTTCCGCCCTGGATTCACCCAATCCACTCCATAAACAACAATAACACAAATACCTCGAATCAGGATTCGCCAAAACAAAAACGAACTGTAAATGTTCTGATTCCTGTTTTCTGAGCGGCTTTTTGAGATCGAGATCGAGATCGAACGATCCGAAACGAGCACCAATGTCGTCGTTCTTCGTCGGTGGATCAACCGGATCACCCGTGAATATTCTAACTCACCGAAAAACCGGATCCATAAGAATTTTGACAAGAACAAGAAGAATCGAAAACAGAGAAGTTTAAAACTTATTTTTATTTTTTATATTTTCCATAAAAAAAAAAATTCCCGGAAAATTATTCCAAAGGGAAAATCCGATAGAAAAGGCGGGAATTTCGTGACAAAGTCGCACGTCTTTTAAATGCCGACGTGTACTGTTCCGTTGGGAGTCCTAGTGTCGACTACTTTTTGAAATAATTTTCTGTGGATCCCCTGCGGGCGTCCTTACCTAAAATCGTTACACCAAGATGGAGGCAACCAATCGCGTCTTGCCACGTCAAGTAAGAAAAGTTTATACACTTTTTGGTTTTTTTAGTTTTACTTTTCAATTATCAAGTTCAACAATCGGGCGCTACTGAATAATGCTCGAATTGACTATTTGAGTTCTTTTGATTATTATGTTTTCAAAACCGTTATTTGAGTTCTTTTGATTATTATGTTTTCAAAACCGTTATTTGAGTTCTTTTGATTATTATGTTTTCAAAACCGTTATTGTTTGCAAGATTCTGACTCCAATTATTTAATTTTGTTTCCAACAAAGAAATTCTGACTCCAATTATTTAATTTGTTTCCAATAAAGAAATTTTAATACAATATATATATATACGCGCAAAAGCACCGATGCTAAAATGAACAAAAACGAACACAAGTTGAATTTTTTTTTTTTTTTTTTCCTTTAGTTTGTTTATATTTGGTTATTAAAATTTTAATTAAGCATATTTAAAACCATATATAATATAAAATGGCCACAACTAATTTGAATTTATTTGAAAATTTGATTATAAAAAAAAAAATACGAATACGAACATGAACACTTGAAAGGCTTAATGAAAAAAGTTGTCTAGCGTGGTAAAGAGCAATTGATCTATGCAAGTACTTTAAGAAGAGACCCTTTATTATTTTGATTGAAAATCTAAATCTTCTGCATATCAAAGCAAAAGATACGAAGAACAAGAAAATTTGACGGTCTAACCCAACTACATTTGGTAGTTGAAGAAACTCGTAGGAGATAAAATCATGCACCTTGACTATTGTCACCAGGTAAACCATATGATCTTACTACCTAGTTGTCGAGAATTCTCGATGGAGATTAAATCACGTACCTTGACTATTGACTATCACTATTCTCACAAGATAAATTGTTTGACCAAATATATTTTGGACGAAACTCGTTGAATATTAAACTTAACTTAGGTAGGTGGTCACCATAGTTTAAACCCATTCTAAGTTATTTGTTATACTCATATGATGGTTAACTCGATAATCCTTCAAACATGCCATAGAGGGGTAGGGTGGAGAAGAGCATTGGTCCCAAATGATAGGGTAGAGTCAATTGCCCAAGCTAATATGGGCATCACTAGCAGATATTGTTCTTTTTAGACTTCCCCTAAAGGTTTTTAAAATGCGTCTACTAGGTAGAGGTTTTCACACCCTTATAAAGAATGTTTCGTTCTCCTCCCCAACCAATATGGGATTTCACAATTCACCCCTTTCAAGGCCCAGAGCATCGTGGCACTCGTTCCCTCTCCAATTGATGTCATTCCCCTCTACAATCGATATGGGATAGAGGTTTCCACACCCTTATAAAGAATGTTTCGTTCTCCTCTCCAACCAATATGGGATTTCACAAGTCACCCCCTTTCAAGGCCCAGCGTCCTGGCACTCGTTCCCTCTCCAGTCGACGTAGGATCTTACACAAAAAGGCTAATTCTAGGCAGGGAGTGAAGGACGCCAGTAAGCCAAGTAGGAAATTGTTTAGCATTTTGGGAGAGAATCACACTCTTAAATGCCAGACAACGCAGTAGAATTCTTTTTCTTTCGGCAGTAATCGGAATAACGAGTCGGTTTTCTATCAAATATTGGCAATCTTTGTATCCTATGGCTACAACTGATTTATATTTCAAGAACAAAGATCAACATTTCTACAGATTCAGATAGACTAATGCAAGTACAGATCATGCTCACACATTTATCAGAATTTTGAAATGAATGTCCATACCAGATGCCGATTTATCCTTCTCCTTTTTATCCCCTTCACAAAGTAGAAATTAGTAAGGAAGATACAAGACTAATAAGGTAGATGCATGACCATTATATCTTCTGTATCATACTCATTTAGAAAGTAGTATTGTATGACCTAACATCAAAAATTAAGCAATTACATGCCAGACTCGACGCGTTTTTGTACCATTACAGAAAGTACCTGATTTTCACTGATCTAGTAGAGCGCTCCCTTCTTTAACAAGAACAAAAAGACCACCATCACCCCTTGAGATTCGAAGATCTTCATCGAGGTATGTAATAAGTAGCCAGGACCTGTTACGATCACCTGGAATGGGTATCTTGAGGGGAGGCTGACCCGAAATGACCTGGAATAGACTCGCTATTGCTTGCTGTATTGGATCGAGAGTTTGTTGCACAGGGGATAGATTAATTTTCTGTCCAAATATATCTATATTTTCTGGAAGATCAAGCCTTGACTTTATCTCAGGAGGTTGCAGAATACCTTCTTTGAATTGAACCTGAACATAACTCGGTGAAGACTAGTCAGATTTAGAATAACAGGGAAAGAAGTATTCAGATTGTTCGAACATACTTGAACACGTGTTCAATAGAAACTCATCGTGTACAGAAACTATGGCTCGACCATTAATCATAATCAAGCAGATAATTTACACGAAGAAACAAACACTGCATTCAAGTTCTACTAACGACTTGGCACACGTATATTTATTGCATCTAAAACGTTTAAGCCTGGAAGAAAGGATTTTGCAAAATGAATTAGAATTCTTATTGTTTTTGTAAATCTACGCCCACCCCGAAAGTCCAGACTCTAAAGACATCAAGGTTTTTCTTTATAAAGCAGATAGGGTTTTCGTCTTGGTGGTGTCTTAATCACGCGGCATTCTTTAGTAACTACCACCTTCCAATGATTATGAACAGTTGGAAAGCTTATACTTAGTTTATCATGAGTCGGGTTCCCTCTTCCCCTAGTCCTTAGGCTGTTCCTGTATTTTTTTTTTTCTTTGTTAAGAACAAAAATCTCTATTAAAATCACTCGAAGATTCAATCACGCAACTTCAGGTTCGATGTTACTCAAAGACCACAGGCCTTAGCCAGCAGGCTTGATTAGATATGTTTATTGCTATTCCACTAACTAGACTGTTACAAAGAGATTGAAGTTGAGAAGATGCACCAACAAAAACTAACAATCTAATCATGGGTCACCTAGTTTGTTTCGAATTCATGGGACAATATTCCTATTTCTTCTCTAATCTTTTAGGAAAAAGGTTATGTCGTTTCTTGCTCCTTTTCTCGACGAACTCTCTGAAATGTCTGCAAGTTTTGAACATAATAAACATGGCTCTTGTTTCATGTTTCAATGAATTCGTTATCTTCTTCGTTTAGAGGACACAAATTACAAGATTTATTCAAGGACAATATAGAGGAAACGAAACACCTTTGGTTTTTTTTCATACGAGGACCGAAAAAATTGTTGTCAAATATTCAAAAACACAGAACATGTAATTCTGAAAAAGAAAGACAAAGAGTTGTGCAAAGAAAAGCACCTGTATCCTTGAAGGAGTCCGAACTTCAAAGGCTGCAGAAGCACTGAAAGAAAATGTGGTGAATGGACTGGACAAAGTGATGGAGTTCACGACGGTAAGCGTATTTGAGTCAATTTCTTGAGTAATCTTCTCCACTTTCACTAATGGCAATGTTCCTAATGCTAAAAGCGGCAGAAGCTCGGAAAAAGCAGTATACCTAATCCATCATAGATCAAACATAGTATTCAGAAGCAGAATTCAACATTGTCGTTCAAATGTTAATGAACTTCGTTAATCAGAAGATGAGCTCTCTCTTTCAATCTCCATATTCGCATCTGAAGCTAAAAGCATATGGAATTCCATTTCGTGTGTTCTCTATGGTTGTTTTTTCCGATTGATTGAAGCCATAAATATGCATGCTAAGTGCTAATCAGGAGTCAGATTATAGATGAAGAACGAGTTTAAAATTCCGTTACGAACTTACACTAGAATCCAGTTACCATCGAGAAGTCCAGGGGCCTCCACCGGCGCCGGAGTTGGATTCGCCGCCTCCAATTGGTTCACAATCTCCAAAACCTCAGCTCTTTCCTCCAACCCAGCCCTAAATCCGATCTCAGTCCCATAAACCGTATCAACCAAACATCTCTTAAGCTCAAAAAGCTTATCATCCACAAACTCCTCACTCTTATCCTCAACCACAGCAGCTTTACCATTACCTCCATCAGCATAGCCATCACCGCCCCACTCGTCATCGTCCTTCGGGGGATCGAACTCCGAGAATCTCGAAAACGAAGAGTCAGGATCCGACTCAGCTTCTTCCCCCCACTCATCCGTGATCCCTGGGCGAGAACCGGCAGCATCTTCATCGCCGGAAGATGCGTCATCGGAGAGAGAGGAGCTCAGGCGAAGGGAAGGGAATCGGAGGGTTCCAGAATCTTTGCGAGGGAGATTGAAGGAGAGAAATGATGGAACAGAAACAGAAGGAAAAGAGGAGAAGAGTGGGAATTTAGGGTTGGCAGTGAAGAAGACGGAAGTCTTGGAAGAAGACAACAGAGAAGCCATTTTTGTGAGCTTATGAGTTCTGAGGCGTTCGAATTAACCACCATTTTCTTTTTCCTTTTTTCACTCAATATTTAAATCCTCTAATTAATCCACAGCCATAATTTTTCAGAACCGATTCTATTTTTATTATTATTATATTATATTATATTATATTATATATATATATATATACGATAAAACATATATGATATTTATTTTATATTTTCTGTCCTGAATTTTAAAAAATACTAGACACGAACATGAATGTTCATGGTGTTAGACGATCACGACTCTCTACAATGGTATGATATTGTCCACTTTGAGCCCTTAATTGAGCCTCGAGGCTCGACTCCCTTGAAGTCTTAGTCATTTTTTACTGCCTTCGAGGATAAGTTTAGGGCATGGCTCTGATACCATGTTTTTTACTACCTTCGAGGATAAGTTTAGAGCATGACTCTAATACCATGTTTTTTACTGCCTACGAGGATAAGTTTAGGGCATGGCTCTGATACCATGTTAGGAATCAGAGATTCTCCACAATATGGTATGATATTGTCCACTTTGAGGGCATGGCTCTGATACCATGTTAGAAATCAGAGATTCTCCACAATATGTTATGATATTGTCCACTTTGAGGGCATGGCTCTATACCATGTTAGGAATCAGAGATTCTCCACAATGGTATGATATTGTCCACTTTGAGGGCATGGCTCTGATACCATGTTAGTGGAATGATGTTGTCCACTTTGAGCATCAGTTCTCGTGGCTTTGCTTTGGGTTTCCCCAAAATGCCCCCATAGAGTTAGTATTCCTCACTCATAAACTCATGATAATTCTCTAAATTAGCCGATGTGGAACTTTGATCATCCAACACATGGAACTAATCAAACAAATTAACATATAATTTATATTTTAAAATTATTAGGTTTAAATATTATTATTTGACTCATAAACTTAAAAAAAAAAAATATATATATATATATATATATGGTGTTTTTTTTTTTTTTTTTAACTTCTTTAATTTCTTTTGAATTTTTTTTAACTTAAAAAAAAATAAATAATATTTATTTTATTTCCTAGATTTTTTCTAAATGTTTATAATTTAAAAAAAAATGTTTTGGTGGATGATAATAATTTTGGCTTTTAATAAATAGGAAAAAAAGAGAAAAAATAGCCGATGATTTTTATACATTTTTAAAACTCATTTATACCGTTGAGAAAAGAAAGGGAAAAATACAAAGTTGGGCCTAAATGGAACGTGAAAGCCCAAACGTTAGTTGGGCTTTTACGGCCCATTTGGATCGTAGCATTTTAGTATTAATAATAATAATATTATTATTATTGTTAGGAATTAAGAATATATTTGTTATCATCGAAATATTAATTAATAAATTAATTAAAATTTATTAATTTAAAATTACGCGCTCAGAAAGCAAACATTACCAACATTAAATATTATTAATTCTCGTACCAATTTTTAAAATAGAGTTAGTTTGTGAACCCGACAAAAAAAAATTGAACCATTTTTTTTTTCAAAAAATTGAGCTGATCCCAAAATCGAAAAATAAATAAATAAATCACTCAAATTATAATTTAAATTTAATAGTTCGAAAAATGAAAATGGTAACAGACAATTTCTGACAAAAAAAAAAAAACAAAACAAAACAGACAAAAGTACAACCACAAAGCCCACTACTGTCGGCCCAATAACTCACTTACAAAAAATAAATATTTTTATCCAATTAAATATTTAATAAATTTATATTTTAAGTATTTTATATGCCTTTAATAAATAATAAAATTAATAAAATTTCAGCCTTTATTTAATATTAATTTATATTTAATAAAAAAAATCTAAATTTATGGTATAATTTGCCTTTTTATTTTTTAAAATGAAATTAAATAATTTGAATTCAAATATTTGTTAAAAAAAAAAAAAGTATTTTATTTTTGTTTTGGAAGCTGAAAGAGGAAAGAATTAATGATTAAAAAGGATGAATATTCCTATGATTGAAAATAACTGAGATTTGTCTTTGACTTATTGACTCAATTTTGAATTTTTTTTGGACCGTTTCAACCTTCTTTATAAAAAGCACTATTTTTATTTACATCAAATCATTGTACTTTATTTACTTTTTTTATTTATTTTATTTTCTCTAATTTTCATAAATATATCATTCCAAGAAATAATTTCATTTTTTTTTTATTGAAAAATTAAATACTAAAAAAAAGTGCAATTTTGGTCAAAATTCAACTCTCAAATAATCCAATTTTCTCCAACTTTTAGGCTATTTTGTGTGGGTTTTTGGGGCAAAATAATGATTTGGGTAGGCCCCAAATGGTAATTTTACCAAAAAAGTGCAAAAATAATAATAATAATTATTATTATTATTATTATTTGAATTAAAAGGAATTTGAACATTATTCCTGAAAAAGAGCATAATTGATACAAATTATGGAAACAAATTGTTGGCAATGTACCCCAAAGGAGAAAAAAAGTTAAGAGAGAGAATTTAATTTTTTATTTATTTATTAATATTAAATACCCACCAATAATATTTAAATTTCAATTTAAAATTGCTTTTTAAAAATAAATTACATTTAAATTAATACATATTAAAATATTAAATATTTAAATTATTTTATTACCATAGAGTTACTCTCGTAAATTTATCAATTTTAAGCCACTAATATATTAAATAATTAAAATGAATAATTTTCTTTTTGAAGGTTTAGATATGAAAAGAAATGATATAATAATGTCAACTCCAATTTGTGGGGCTATGGGGGATTTTGATTTTATTTTATTTTATTTTAATTATAAAAATATATATTTTATAATGACAGGTGGAAAGGGTTTGAGGGGCTGCCTTTATAGGTTTATAATTATGCTATTATTTTTTAATTTGCACTGAAAAAGAGGCATTTTATTTATTTATTTCCTATAATTATAATATCCCATACCTCACAGCCTTTTATGGGCTTCTTTTCATTATTTAATTTTAATTTATTATCTTAAAAATTATAAAATCTCCCAATTTTAGTATATCGACGTCATAAAAAATAAAAAAATTAATTTTTAAAAATAAAGAGGTAAATTAAAATAAAAGGGTAAAATGGTAATTTATTTCAAAAGTTGGGTCCGGGATTAAGACGGTGGCCGCCTTCAGCCCTTAATTATAATATTCAGTTTTTTGACCCTTTCAAATCCGCCCCCACTCATATTTTTTTCATGTCTTTGACTAAAACGACGTGTCGTTTTGAATTCACCCTATGACTTTTCAAACTTACGTGTCGGCTGCTCTATTTCTTTTTCTTTTTCTTATTTAAATTACGGCAAACCAATAATTACAATATTTCAAAAATTTTATTTTAGCGGCAAATCTATCATTACTTGTGAATTCATAAATAAATAATTTTAGTATATAGTTTATTTATTAAATGTTGGTCTTATATTATAAAGTTGTTGGCCTACTAAACTAAATTAAATGTGAAAACAAATTTATACCAAAACCTCAGATCATTATAATTAATTATTTAAATTAAAGTTTTAGAACCGGAGACGTTCACTTAATCTATACGGTCGAGAATCCCTATATAAATGATGAATGTGGGTCGGAGTGAAAAAAGATTCTCCTCTGATACCTAAACGGGGTCGGAGATTCAAATTACATTTTTTATTTAATCGTAAAAATGTATGTTAATTACAAAATTATAATTTAAATATTTTGAAAATTTTAGTTTAATTTGACCATTTTTTTGTTTTTTAATTATTTAATTTAATATGACTTTTTCAACGTAAAAAAGACCGATAAGCCCTTCTCATAAGTTTTAATGACAAAATACTTTTTCTCTCTATAAGAACATTTCAAACAAAAATTAATAATTTGTCAACCGAACTATGTTTAAATTGTTATTTCGCTATTTTTTTTATAATAAAGTTTGACATTATTTGAGAAGGCCACGTGGAAGATTCTAATTGGTTATGACTTTGGACTATCAAGGAAAACACAAGTCTAATAGATCTATTTATTGGCCCACGCATTAAATAAATTTCTCATTATTTCAATTTATTGTAATTCCAATTAAATAAATAAATAAATAATTGTGTGTGTGCAATTTTAAATAATTTTTTATTTTGAATTCTTTTTTTTTTTTTTCTGATTTAGTTAAAAAAAATTAATAAATCTTAAAAGTTGCCTCACAAAATTAATTTGAAGTTACTTTCATTTAATTTAAAATAAAATAATAATAATCTCACTCGAGAAATAAAACAATACAATTATGTTTTTCAAATTTTATATCTGACATTATCCTATATTTTATGTCACATTGTCACAATCACACTTTTGATAGCAACAGACTTGCAATTGTGCGGCACTCACTCCCCAGCAACAAGTGAGTTAAGCCAATTCATTCTTGCCTTACTTAAACCTCTTACGGTGATACTTGATATCCCTGTCTTTTAAAAAATATTTAATTATTTTTAAATTAAAATTGGGATTTATATTAAAAAAAAATAATAATAATTTAAGAATGTTCTATGGATAATTGATATGGGCGTTGAAAATTAAAATTACGCAATCTAAAGTAAAAGCTACCATCACCAACGAACCATTACTGTCTATTTCCCAAAATTCTCATTTCCATAAATGGAGAAAATAAAAATAAATATTTAAATTTTTTATTTTTATTTTCCCAATAAAGATTTTACTAAAAGTCATCCAAAAGGTGTGTTACACTAGACTCCAACCCCATTTATTAACCTTTAAATATATATATATATATATATATATATATATATATATATATATATATATATATATATATATATATATTGAAAATATTTGATTAATCTACCGTGCCTGAAAGTTATCTTATTCATAATCAAATAAATTACAAGGATATAGAAATAATAATAAACGAAAATAACAATAAATGAAAAGATACTTATGGTAATAAGACAAATATCTAAATATTTATCATATAATAAAATATCAAATACGATATACATGATAAACTATAATTTATTGCTAAATATCCTTAATATATATATATATTTTTTTTAAAAAAAAAAAAATTAAGACATTATTTTAAAATGTGGTTTTTAATTATTAAAGAAAATGAGAATCCTAGTATAGTAATAAAAAAATGGAAAATAATTAAAAAGAAAAAAGGGATAAAGGTAAAAATAACTTTTTTGAAAGGAAGCAAAATTAGCATATGATTCAAAAAAAAAATTATTCCCAAGAATAAAAAAAAATTCAAATTTCTACGAATGCAAAACGAGTAAAAACAAACCAAATGAATACGAACAAAACTTATATTCCCGAGAAAAAAATGTTCTTAGAAACTTCTGGCAATTTAAACACGGAGAACGATTTAATCTCATTGTTGTTTTTTAAGCATTTTTTAGTTATTATATTATTAGGATCGCTTTCGTTCGGATATAGTTTTGAATCATTCATGTACCTCTCGTTTACTCGTATGTCAAACGTTAACGCATAAGGTAAAAAAAATATATGGTTTTGTAAAATTTTAAGGAACGGATACTCGAGAAGGATGTATCTTAATAAGTAATCAATGTCGAGAATTTCTTCTCGTTTAAGTTTATTTTTTTTAAATACGGGAAAGTTGAAAGTAGGGTTTGAGCTTTTACTTTTAGAAAAGCATAACTTTAATTTTCAGCTTTTTTTTTTTTTTTTCCTCTCCTTTTAATTTTATATAAAAATAAAATAAAGAAAATAAAAGTGGCCGTAAGCTCTCGATAGCCATAGCAGATATTGTCCTATTTGAGTTTTTCCTTTCAGGCTTTCTTACAAAGTTTTTAAAATGCGTATGCTAGGAAGAGGTTTCCACACCCTTACAAAGAATGTTTTGTTCCCCTCTCCAATCGATGTGGGATCTCACAGTCCACACCTTTTCGGGCCCTAACGTCCTTGTTGGCACACTGCCGGGTGTCCACCCACCTTCAGGGCTCAGCTTCCTCGCTTGCACATTACCCAGTGTCTGGCTCTAATACCATTTATAATCGTCCAAGCCCACCACTAGCAGATATGATCCTATTTGAGTTTTTCCTTTCCTGCTTCCTCGCTTGCACATTGGCTATGATACCATTTATAATCGCCCAAGCCCACCACTAGCAGATATTGTCCGATTTGAGTTTTTTCTTTCAGGTATTATCACAAGGGTTTTAAAACGCGTATGCTATGAAGAGGTTTCACACCCTTACAAAGAATGTTTCGTTCCCCTCTTCAATCGATGTGGGATCTCACAGTCCACACCCTTTCGGGCCCTAACGTCCTAGCTGGCACACCGTCTAGTGTCCACCCACCTTCGAGGCTTAGCTTACTCGCTTGCACATTGCCGTGGCTCTGATACCATTTATAACCATTCAAGCCCACCGCTAGTAGATATTGTCCTTTTTGAACTTCCCCTCGAGATTTTGAAACACTTACCCTTACAAATAATGCTTCGTTTCCCGCTCTAACTTACATGGGATCTCACATTCTCCCTCTCGACCATACGACAATGACAAGTAGCAGTTATGGTCGATGACTTTATCCCTATGACGATATTCTCTACATCGATACGACTGGTTTCCTCTCTGATTCCAACAACTTTCATTTCAACGTTGTGAGGTATGTGTTTAGTTCAAAATAATTGTTTGGTTGGAAGGGTTTATTTATTTATTTAAAAAAAAATTAAATGCAATGGATAATATATAAAATATAATTGGATAAAGTAGGTGAAGAGTATGATGTTGGGGTTCATGATTGAATATATATTTATATATTTTAATTTATTTTTGTGGCTTCTGATTGGCTTAGAGGACTTGACTCTTTACATGTAAGATTCCCCTTTTGGAATCATCCATTGGGAATATGACATTATAAATATTAATCTTTATTCTATTAATTTTTTAATCTCTCTTTTAAGAGAAATTTGATTTTATTTGATTTTCTTCGATTTAACTTTAATTTAATATCACTGACTAGACAGACAGATAAAGCTATTATCTGTATCAACAAGGTGCACCTTTCTTTTTTGTAGCTCGATCATAGGAACTCCATGATTAAGTGTGTTTATTACAGGGCATGCTGGAAGGACTCGTGTCAGTTTGTGAGGATAGCCTTCATTCTTAAAAGCGAGAGTAAGTAGTGTGACATGTCGTAGGAGAATGTCGGGGCCATCTAACATATGGGGCGTTGCAAATGACATTAGTACATAAGTACATGAACAAACGTAGACCATATCGGAATGTGAGGATCCCGAGGACACGATAGTTAAAAAATGCTTAAAATAATTGAAAATCACTACCTATACCAACAAAGAAGTGGTTTCGTTCTTCCTCGCTTCCCTTCATTTACAAAGCTTCTCATTGATAATGGGTGATGAACGGTATTCATATATACATATATATTTCAAAATTAACGTAAGAATTAAATCAACAAATTATATGTAACGACCCAGATCCACCGCTTGTCCTCTTTGGGCTTTCCCTGAAGGTTTCCACACCCTTATAAATGGTGGTTTGTTCTCCTCCCCAACCAATGTGGGACATCACAATCCACCCCCCCCCCCTTCGGGGCCCAGCGTCCTCGCTGGCACTCTTTTCTTCCTCCAATTGATGTGGGACCCCCCCAAATCCACCCCCCTTTGAGGCCAAACGTCATTACTGACACACCGCCTCGTGTCTACCTCCCTTCGGGAAAGAGGGAGAAGGCTGACACATCGTCCGGTTCTGTCTCTAATACCATTTGTAACGGCCCAGATCCACCGCTAGCAGATATTGTCCTCTTTAGGCTTTCATTTTCCTTTCGGGCTTCCCCTTAAGGCTTTAAAATGCATCTGCTGGGGGAAGGTTTTCACATCCTTATAAATAATGGTTTGTTCTCCTCCCCAACCAATGTAGGACATCATAATCCACCCCCCTTTGGGGCCAGCGTCCTAGCTGACACTCTTTCCTTCCTCCAATCGATGTGGGACCGCCCCCAAATCCACCCCCCGTTTGGGGCCAGTGTCAGTACTGGCACACCGCATCGTGTCTACCCCCCTTCGGGAAAGAACGAGAAGGCTGACACATCGTCCGGTGTTTGACTCTAATACCATTTGTAACGACCCAAATCCATCGCTAGCAGATATTATCCTTTTTGGGCTTTCTCTTTCGGGCTTCCCCTCAAGGCTTTAAAACGCGTCTGCTGGGGAAAGGTTTCCAGTTTCCACACCCTTATAAACGGTGGTTTGTTCTCCTCCCCAACCAACGTCGGACATCACATTATAAAACTAAATATATTAATTGATTTAATTAGCATCTTTTATATGATTTATAAAGTAAATAAATTGTACAAATTGCAATTATCTTAATTTTAAGGACATTGGCCTAACACATGTCTTGTCCAAACCTTTAATTAATGAAGTTTGGAAGCTATTCAAATAATTGAAGTTCCATTATGAATTAATTGGGATTAATTAGTGCTAATTAATTAATTGCATTACTTAGAGAGTGGCTCCCAACTCAATGTAGATTCCTTTTAGTACCTATCCAAACTCCGACTTTCATAACTATTTTATTATTTCGTATTTTATCTCCAGATTTTTAAACTGACATATTTAGTTTCGATGTTTGATTTTGTTTACTAATTTATTTATAATAAGCTGCATTAATTGCCACGTGATCGTTTAGTTAGGTTAATTCTAATCGAAAAAGTCAACTCAAAATCTCGAATAGTAACTGAGTCAAATTTCATATATTAATAATATATTTTACACGTTAAAAAAATAATTTAATTATTTGAAAGCTTCATCGTCACGAACAGTATTTCAAAATTTATATGCATAATTATTAAACATTATTGTTAATTCATTGGATCAAAACCAATTTATTTATTTGTTTTAATTATTATGAACAAATTGAAATTTATTAATTGCTTAAAAAGGGTCCCATTTAATTATTTGAAAGCTTAATCTCAACTATTTATAGATATGAGTCTACATCTAAATTTTTGAATACTTTTGACTTGAAGTGACATTAAATTTAATTTCATGCTCGAGATTGTAACAAAAATTTAGAATATGGGTTCGCTCTGATATTTTCCTACATACCCAGTGATATAACCATGTTAACTAATCGCCTCGAGTTGTAAGAGCTTAGATTGGTTGGAAAGGGAAACGAAACGTTCTTATAAGGGCTAAAACGGACAATATCTGTAACGAGCCAAAACAGACAATATCTGCTAGTGATTAGCTGGGCTATTGTAAATGGTATCAGAGTCAGACATGGGGGTAGACATGTTGATTTGAATTTTATGATTAAAATTGTAAAAATAAAATATTAAAAAAAAACAATATTTTTATATATTTATTATCGGGCAAATTATTTAACTGCTAATAATAGATCGGACGGTGGAGGAAGCGAGTGAGAGGGAGCAGAATCTTGATCGGGTCATCATGGTTTTCAAAATTTGAAGCAAAAGCAAAAATAAAAATAAAAATAAAAAAATCGGATGTGGGCCCCAGTGATAAATATTTTATTTAATTATTATATTTTTTAAAGGACATTTTGGACTCCCCCAATATATCCGCTTTGCCCCCGAAAAGCATCGAGGGGCCTTCATGTGATTTTGTACCTTTCACTTGGCATTTTCGTCAATTCCGGAACTTTCTAAAAATCACTTTGTTCTCTAACCCACGCGCTACTCCCTTTACTGCTTTTCAACTCGCCCTATTGTCGCTCAAGCGTCCCTCGTGTCCTTTCATCTGAGCGAGTACAGTAACGTATCTTACTCGCGACGTAGCGATTGTTTTTCTTGTGCTTATCCTCTCTCTTCAGTTAATTCCTTCACGCGATGGGTCCATCTTCTCAACGAAGACCAACCTTATCGTTTTCTTACAAACACGAATTTAAAAATTAAATAAAACTGCACAATTCATTTATTTTATTACCATTTTAATTTATATATATATATACATATATAAATATATTGAACATGTTAGTTAATGTGTCGGTTAGGGAGAGGTTTGCACACGTTATGAGGAATGTTTTGTTCCTCTTTAAAACCAACCTGAGATCTCAAAATTTACCCCTCTTGGAGGCCCAATGTCTTTGCTAACACCCACCGGTATCTAGCTCTGATACCATTTGTAATATCCCAAACTCACCGCTAGCAAATATTGTTCGTTTTGGCTCGTTATGTGTCGTCATCAACTTCGTAATTTTAAAAAGTGTCTGTTTGAAAGAGATTTCCGCACCCTTATAAGAAATGATTCATTCTCCTCTCAAACTGATGATGTGAGATTTTACATCATATAGAAAAAATTAATGCGGTTTATTATTGGGTGTAAATAATTTTTTTAATTTTAATTTTTTTGTCAAAATATTATTTTATGGCTTTATGGAATAAATTAATATTTAAATGATGGTTTCAAAAAAACGAGAACTCCAAAGGTAAATTGATTTTAAAAAAATAATAATTAAAATAAATACAAAAAGAAAAATAATCATTAGGCCAACCTCCAAGTAACGAATGCCAAACGGCCAAACCAACCAATAGGAAATAAAGAAAGAGAGAGAGAACAACCGATTACCAGTACAGCCAGTTGTCCTCTCGACATGGCATTGTTCTTTCCAATGGATAAAGTTCGCCCGGTGGGGCCGGTTATCCGGTGGGCGTCCCAAACCGTACTGTAAACTGCCAGCTAATGTCTTCTGGCACCCACCGCCCACGGTAATTCACAATCAATCTCCAATCACACCTTATCCTTCTGCCACGTGTCCTAATTAGTTCAGCTGCTACGGCACGTTACGCTTTCCCATTAGTTCACGCGCCCTCCAACTCCACGCGCTTTTCATGAACCTCACGAACTTTACGGAAGGCGCTTCGAAGGTAGAAAGTCTATATTACCCCCGGAATTTCGAGTATAGTGCTGGAAAAGGTGGAGAAATTGGACTTTTTGTTGAAGCAAAACGAACTCACGAAGGTGGGTGGAAACGAATCCTCTGCGGGTGGGCCGCTTCAACTATCGTAAATACTCACGTGGGATTTTTAGCCCCTCGTCGATTGATTGCATCTAGGCCGTTCATTTAAATCGCATTGGACGGTAAGGATTGTTCCACGAGTTTTCTTTTTCGTATTTAATTGGCGCATTCATACCGGAGAAAAGAATAACTCCTTTTTCTTCTGTCATGTGAATTTACCGTTAGGCCCTCCAAGTGTTTTATGATTTTTGCGAGTAATTTATTTATTTCATTTTATATTTGGAAACAAATTCAACATTTTAATTTATTATGATTTGGATAATTTTTTTATTAATTAAAATATTAAATATTAATGTTTTTCTTTATTTATTTTTAATTTAAATATTTTCATTTGATTTACTTTTCATAACTTTAATGACTTTATAAAAAATTTTGAAATTAAAATGTGATACATCAAAATTTTCATTTCAAAGTTGACTATTATTGACCTACCTGAACATTATAATTAGATATATAAAAATATATTAAATAACAGACTCGAGCATATTTTTATACTTGACATTTATACTCATATTTATATTAAAAAAAGTTTTTACAATATCGTAAAACTATCATTTTATATTAACTATAATCTACGGCCATAGACAATAAAATATCATATTATTTTCATATATATATATATATATATATATATATTTTAAACTCCAATGTAATTCAATAATATTTTATTTTAAATATTATTATGGTCACATTTTTTTAAAAAAGTATTTTGATTTTTGAAATAAAATAATAAAATAATAAATATATTGGTGTGTAAAATGGAAAGTACCATTAAGAAATATTTGTAAATAATATTTAAAAATATATAAAAATGTAGAAAAATAATATCTGGAATTAATCCTCATAAATTCCCTATTCCATATAAAGAATTTATGTTTCAACTGTTATTTGTTTACTATAAATTCCAAATTATTTTAAATTAAAATTATTTAATTTTATTAATTAAATTGTTACAAAAATGGATTTAATTATCTTTTAATTCACTAAACTAAATAGTAAATACCAAAGTGTTAGAGGGGTAAAAAGGTAAAAAAGTCCAGAAGTACAGTGGGCAACATAAACACGGACGGAGAAAAACGCGTTTCGGATTTGGGGCGTTTGGTTGAACCACCTAACAACGACCAAATTGGTTCACATTTCTGTCCCTCGAAATTAATTTAATTTATTTATTTTTATATAAATAGTAATAATAATAATAATAATAATAATTAATAATAATAATAATATATAAATTCATTGGGGGTTAGTTTACTCATTAAAGCGTTAATATTCTTGAGGTATAAAACTATAAATTATCCTCTTGAAGCAACTTTTTTTGTTTTCTAAGCCTTTCGCTCCTTTTCTCCTCTCTTTCATTTTCTACTGTTCTCTCCCTCCAGTTTCTCTCTCTTGCCTCTCTCTCTCTCTCTCTCTCTCTCTCGCCGGTGAATCTCCTTTTCCTCTCGTCGGTAAAGTGCTTGCCGTCTCCGAGCACTGCCGTCTTCAGCCTCGGAGATTCTCTTTTTATTGCCGCTTGCGTGTTCTCGTCGCTTTCCTCCGATTCCGCTCTGGAACCTCTGGATCTCGGAAAATCTGGTTGTTCTTGTTCTTTGGCTCTTTTGAGAATGTGGTCCGCTTCCTCCTCCTTTCGCTTCTGCGCTTGAATGCTCCTACTTGGACTGTGATCTAGGGTTTTGGTTTTTGGATTTTTGATTTGTTTTAACTCTGTTTCTCTGTGGTGGTGCTGTTTCGACGAAGAGAACGAAGACGGAGGCGAGTAAGAATAGGACGCAGCTCCGGGATGAGATGGTACGCATTTCGTGTTTTTTTTGTGTGTGTTTGGTTTGTTATTATTTGCGGAACACGAAGTTATTTCGTGTTTGGTTAGAATTTTGACGAATTTATCTTCTTCTGTTTTACTTTTCAGATCTAGTACATTGTTCAGGTTTTGCATCAATTTTGTAATTGTTATTAAAAATATTTTTGTTATTTGCTTTTCTCTGTCCTCTTTGTTTTTACGAGGTCAAAGAGTCGATTTCTGGTCGTCGAATTTGTATGATTGGAGAATTGGTCGTGGATTTGTGGCTAGAGTTTTTGCTGTAATTCCATTTCCGTTGACTTATTTTCGTTCTCTTAGTTTCAATACTTTTGTTCCTGTATTGTGATTGATCTAAATATTCATTTTCCTCATCGTCACTACTTATCCTAAAATCTTTGGTTACTGTTACACCTCGTTGAGGAGGATGACTTGACTTGGTTATCTCAAGAGAGTTCTTTTTGTTGTATCAGTTTAGATTTCTTAGTAAAAAGATACGGCGACGAGTTATTTGTGCACCTATGGCGGATGTTGAAAATTTCTGGCTTATTCGATCTTTTAGGACCTTGCTGTATTTTTCTTTAAGATTATTAATATACACGATTCGTCTTGAAATTCTACTCAAAATCTGTTGAGGGATATGATTAGTGTTATCGGCCTAGATACGGTTCTTTGACTTTCATAATAAAGTTAAGTTGGGACTTCCTGGTGGCTATGTGACATCTGTATGTTGAAGAAGAATCACGTAGGACTAGATTGATCGCCTGGGGTTTATGAGATGTATTTCGATTTGTAGCAATCTAATTTGCATGCATTGGAATGTGGTCAGACGCATTGCTGTCACTTTCATGTGGTAATTTGATGTCCGGCGGCTTTTATTTTACAAGAGTTCCTTTGTTTTGAAAATTGAAATTGTTTAGCTGAATATTATTATGAAGTTTGGACGTAACTACTTCCTAAAATTGGTTAAAATTTTAGGTTTCGATACATTGAGGGGGGCTTGGACCCTACTGTTATTCTTTCAATTGAGATTTTGTTTTCCTACATATGATGGTAACTAAGTGTTATACGTTGGCTTTTGACTGGCTCTTGACAGGTGGAGGGAAAAATTTGTAAATCGAGAGAGGATAGAAATGGGCTAGCTCTTCTGAAGCTCAAGAGGCTTCAGGCTACAAATTCTGAAACTGCCAACAAAACTTCAGCTGTCAAGAATATGATGAATAGAAGTGGAGGTGATGCTTTAAGGGTCTCATCTCCTTGTGGTGTGAGATTACTGAGTGGCAATGTAGAAACCTTTTCTCGTTCAAGTGGCATGTCAAATGAGAGGGATGTCTTTTCTAAAAGGAGAGTAGACAAGTTTGAGTACGATGATTTAGAGTGGACCGAAAAGATCCCGGAATGCCCTGTATATTCTCCATCAAAGGAGGAATTTGAGGATCCTTTGGTCTATTTGCAAAAGATAGCTCCTGAAGCCTCAAAATACGGTGAGCTACTTGCCTCCTGTTTATAAGTTGCTTTGACCTTTGAAGTTTGGCTTTTGTATGCATACAAATATTTTCGTGGAAAACTATGCTGTTTTGTTTTGTGTGATGAAATGACGTCTCTTCTATATTTACTGAAAGAATGGAACATAATATTTGTTCTGGGCAAACTAAAAGTATCTTTTGAAATTGATCGCAAATCACACACTATTGGGTATACCTGGGTTAGATTTTTAAGTAATTGACGCTACACCACCAAAAGATTTTTCATGCAACAATAGAAGTTAAAACAAAGTCGATTCTTTCTCCTCGCAAGTGATGGAGGAAATAACTCCATATTGTCAGTATGCAATTGAATACTGCAAGAGCTAAGGAAGTTAATGTGATTTGGACTGGACAAAAATTATTTCCAAAAATATGTCAAGAAGCTTATTTATGCCAACATTATCTCACCTTTTATGTCACAGTCCTTTTTGAATTCCCCCAATGAGATTACCAGAAAGCTTCCTAGAAACCATTTTCTTTTTTGTCTTGTTTCCCAGCACAACTTTGTTGTTTTCTGTGATGTCCCAAATGTGACTGATGTTTACTTTTTTTTTAAAAAAAATAAACTGGGTCTTTCAGGCATATGCAAGATTATCTCCCCACTGATTGCTTCTGTTCCTGCTGGTGCTGTATTAAGTAAGGAGAAACCAGGTTTCAAGTTTACAACGAGAGTGCAACCTTTTCGCTTTGCTGAATGGGATACTGACGATCAGGTTACCTTTTACATGAGTGGAAGGTGAGCATTCTTTGTATACACATGAAATTTGGATTATATCTCTGGTACTGAATATGTAACCTGTCATTTTAGGAACTATTCATTTCGCGATTTTGAAAAATTTGCGAACAAGATATATGCCCGTAGATATAGTAGTTCTGGATGTCTACCTGCCTCATATATGGAAAAGGAATTTTGGCGTGAAATTTCTTGTGGAAGGACGGAAAGTGTAGAATATGCTTGCGATGTTGAGGGTAGTGCCTTTTCATCTTCTCCATCTGATGAGCTTGGGACAAGTAAATGGAATTTGAAGGTGTTTCTCTTTCTTTGTGTGTGCTAAATGGAAAAATGAGGCTTAACAGTTTAAAAAACAAAAAATGCTTACATTGTAGAAATGAACTCATACGTTTGCTATGCTTGTTAGTCTTTGACGACCCATGTTTTTAGACCATCGCTGGAGCTGGAAATTCAAGCCGATTAGTTAGGATATTGTATGCATATCTGTAAAAAGAGTTAATGGCACACCTTGAAACAATAGTAAACATGCAGTAATTTGCCATCAAATTTTTGTTGCTAATGCTCACTCCTAGGTTTTGCTCTAGCGTTTTTCAAAGAAAAAGGTATTACTTTACGACATTGAAAGCCTCATCTTGTGAGACAAATTTATTCTTCTCTTCCACTTACTTTGAATTGCATCGAACTTCATTATTCTTTTAATAAGAAAATAAACATACTCAACAAGGAATTTCACTTCTTAGAAGTAACATTTGTAGATGTTGATGTGTTCATCTCCTAAAATGTATGTTTGCTTATTCTCGTATATTGCATTTTGTTCCAGAATCTTTCTCGGCTGCCCAAGTCCATACTGCGCCTGCTGGAAAATCCAATACCGGTAGGGTGGTTACTTTATATATCATGCACCATCATGTTAGAACTTCATGTGTTAAATGATTCTTTTATTGGCATCTATAACAGGGAGTAACGGACCCCATGCTTTATATTGGAATGCTGTTTAGTATGTTTGCGTGGCATGTGGAGGATCATTATCTATACAGGTAGATGTTCTTATATTACCGTTGTTGGAAATCAGATAGACTTTTTGGTTTATATTAGATTTTTGTCAGTTTTTATTGGCACCCACGGTTTTATGTTAATAATTTTGAGGTACTAAGTGATACCTTCAAGTTCGTGTTAGTCCTTCACCTAATTAACTATTCACTTGTTGCAGTATTAATTATCATCATTGTGGAGCATCTAAAACTTGGTATGGCATTCCTGGTCAAGCAGCTTTGCAGTTTGAAAATGTTGTCAGGGAGCATGTATACACCCAGGATATCTTATCAACTGTTGGAGAGGATGGAGCATTTGACGTACTTCTGGGGAAAACAACGTTGTTTCCGCCCAGTATTTTGTTGGATCATAAGGTGCCTGTATACAGAGCTGTCCAGAAACCTGGGGAGTTTGTAATCACCTTCCCCAGAGCATATCATGCTGGATTCAGTCATGGTAAGACATTATAGACTCCGGTTTTGCAGATTTGTTGTCATTTATTATGATTGCTCAATATCTATCATCCTTCAATTTCCCCTTTTCCATGGAATGCACAGGCTTCAATTGTGGTGAAGCAGTAAACTTTGCAATGGGTGATTGGTTCCCGCTGGGTGCTGTTGCCAGCCAGCGGTATGCACTCCTGAACAGGATGCCTCTACTTCCTCATGAAGAGCTTCTATGTAAAGAAGCAATGCTTCTCTATACAAATTCAGAACTTGTAGACCCACATTATGCTTCTGCAGAGTCAACCTCTCATTATTCTATCAAGACTTCTTTTGTGAGTATGATTCGCTTCCAGCATCGCGCTCGGTGGTCTTTGATAAAATCAAGAACATGCACTGGTGTTTCACCAAATTTTCATGGAACCATTATTTGCAGCTTGTGCAAACGTGACTGCTATATTTCTTATATCAACTGCAATTGTTATGGACATCCAGTGTGTCTTCGTCATGGTATGCTCATCTCCCTCGTTGATTTAATCTAATAACTTGATGACTATTCATTATTCTCGATTACCCTCTAATTGTGATTGTTATTTTCTGTTCATAAATGTATATATCTGAAGCCTTTAATTTATGCAGCATGTGGATATATCAGCAATTTGATTTCATAGAAATTACACAAAAATGGAAAAAATACTAAGATATCTGTAATAATTTGTCTTTCTTTTCCTAAAAAAATAATGTCTTATTTTTATGAAAAATTTTATGCTTCTGGTTGTTACTGATCAATGGATTTCTGAACCAGATATCAAATCTCTGAACTTCTCGTGTGGTAGCAACCGTACACTCTTCTTGTGTGAGGATATTTTAGAAATGGAATCTGCAGCTCAGAAATTTGAGCAGGAGTGTGGAACATTGGATGAGATTAGGGGGCAAGCTTATAATGGTGAAGAATTATATTCTTATCCTCTGTTAAATTTATTTAAACGAGCTGTTGTGGACGGATACACTCCTTATTGCAAGATAGAAGTGCAGTTGAATTCTGAATTTACTGCTGATGCTATCTGTCGCTTGGGAGAAAATGAGTGTGTTTCCAGTAGCCAGCCTACACAAAGTTGTATCACTGAAAACCATAGACCTGAACCATCAGATCCATCTCTCTCTTTTGAAGCGTCAACTTTTTGTTCAGTTGTAGACTATAACGAAACCTTGTCCACCACTAGCCATGTAAGACCTGATTTCGAGCTCAACTTATCCATTTTTGTTAGTGAGTTTCTTGATCAAAGTTGCCATGTTTAGAGTATTGAAAGAATAATTATTGATACTATTTTCTCAAACAGGTACAAAAAAATTCAAGTTTTGAACAGTCTTCTGAAGTTTCGAACAGGGCACTTGAATCATCACGTAACCATTGCTCAAGTAAATCTCCAGGCAGTGTACGTGTATCAGAGCTAACGACTGTTGTAGATCGAGAAAGTGATGATTCTGATACAGAAATTTTTAGGGTCAAGCGTCGCCCTCTGAAGCTGGATAAAAAAACCGGGAGCGATGCCACATCTTTAAAGCATTTTGCTAGCCAGGTACTGTTGTTTTGGCCATCTTAAAATCTGGTCGTGGTTGATTTATTCTGAAAGTCGAGCATGAGAAAACTTAGGGTTTATTTGCATGGCTAAATTACTTCAAAAAAAAAACTTGCAACTTTGTTCTCGTCTAAAAGTACCTTTATTTGTTCAAAAGTTGCACCGTTGCTCTTGAACTTTCATAAATGTTTCAAATATCTTTGTTTGCACTTCTATTTTTTTACCTTTTGTTATGCTTATCTTTTCCTTTTTTTGTTTTTTGGGTCTTAAATTTTTTTATATGCATTGAATCTTGGCTTTTTGTGTAGACAATAATTATTCATCATTCATCATTTCATACAAATAATGTCTTTATCAAACATTCAACAACATACTTGAAAATAATGAGACACTCTCATTGCCCATCATGAGAAGTCTTTCATTTGTTCCAAGTCTATTTGATTAACTTGTTTTTCCGTTGCTAGGCACTATATTCTCAGTTCTTTCTGAAATTTGGGATTTGTTCATCATTATAGCAGGATGGCCGCAAAAGATTGAAGAGACTCCAAACAAATGGGAATTCCGAGGGAGTAACGCCATCGTATGGTCGTGGAACTGACAACTCACGTTATAAATTATACCCTTCCAGTACTTACAAGGACTCTGCAGTAAGTGATGCAATTGACAAGTATAGCAGAGGGAGTACTATTCCCACTTCTACTATGTGCCAGAGATTCAGCAATGAGAAACTAAGTAGTAATAGACAGCGCGTCTATGAACTCAACAATCGCAGGAGGGAAAGGTTTCAGCATGAGATGGGAAAGCCCAAAAGGGTACTACATCCACATCCCTCTATGGAGACTGGGCCAAAGCGTGTCAAAATTAGAGGCCCAACACTCGGTCGGCCCGATTGATCCTAATGGGCCTGAAGCTCGGCTATGGTGGCCTTGCCTCTCTCTCTGTACAGCCGCATTTGATAGAGAGCCTGACTTTGCTAATCTTAGTCTTCACTAATGGGGGTTCTAACCACAACACACAATGGAAAAGCCATAGATGATTTGATGATATGATTATTCTTCTGGGAGCAGTGACACAGCCATTTAACCTAGGTTGCAACATTTTAACATTCTTTGTGAAGGCCTTAAAAATGGGGGCCGTTCGCACTCACTCTCATGTGGCGATGATGATGACGACGACGATGATTCTTGAGGGTAACCCGAGTCGGTACCGGGCCATTTATCCCGCCGTCCTGGGACAACCTTATCTGCAGCAGCAGCTCTGCTTTAAGCAGGTAGATGGTTTAATCAATTTGATGACTAGTTTTTATTCTTCTTTTCTCACTTCCATTTTTGTGAGGTGGGGATTCCCACGTTCATTTGAAAAAAAAAAAAAGAAAAGAAAAAAAAAAGAAGAATACATAGCGCTCTCGCTGCTTCCATTTTCACGTTCTTTATTCTTTCTGTAGCGACAGGTTACATGTACCTTGGACTACTGGAATAAAATGCAAAGAATTTCCTTCTTTGTCACTTGTTGCTAACACTTAGAATAATCTAGACACGAACAGTAGGTTTTGTTTGAAGAATATTAACTGCTATCATCTCATGCAGAGAGACAATATTTTGGGTCTCGTATTCTTTTGGTGGGGGCAAAAGGCAAAGCGCTGCTGCTCCCAGTCCCAGGTAAAGGACATGTTTGAATGAGTGGTGATATTGTTTTATTCTGTTTAGAGGATGGTTGCTTGAGACAAAACTATCCCCCACCCACCCTCATTTCCACCTTTTTATTCCCCCACCTCTTAAAGATGAAAAGAGAATATATTTGGTTTGAATGGTGGGGGAAGGTACCAACCCAGAAATTTTAGAATGAGAAAGGAACCTTTTTTTGCCTTTTTTAAATAGCTTGGTCCATTATAAAGTGAATAACGTGTGGGTGTAGAACTGGGGGTTTGTTTATATCAGGTTACGTGGGGGTTTTTTTTTTAGTTCATGAATTTAGGCTTCAAAAATTAACAACCCACTGATGGAACATAAAGTTACAAGTTTGAATTTAATTGATTCTTTTTTTTTTTTTTTTTGTATGATTTAAATATTGATTACACAAATTTGGACTTTCTAATTTTAACCAATTAGATAGATATGAAATATAGAATATAGATGTGCTGATGATTGATTTTATGTTTAATCTTTTGTACTTTTGGAGTTATCATATATTTATTTTGGAAGCATTTTTTAGGTAGGAGGGGAATTTAATGTTAAGGTTTGTACCTTAACCAATTGAACTATCCTTTGATTGAAATCTAAATTTATTTTTGTTTTTCTTGACTTTCGGGCGTAGATTTATTGGACACGTAATTTAAGATTAGCTTTTGCACTTGAAGTCTTCTTTGCAAAAGATTCAAAATGTTTCATCTTTTTTGTTGATGTTGTTATGTTACTTTATTTGCTTAAATTGTTTGGGTTCCTATGACTTCGCCAACTAGCTTTTATTGGATATTAAAACAAACAAAGTCAGCATCATCAGCAACACAATGCTTGTCTTTAAAAAGTTGTTTTCTTTCCTCTTTCCCCTTCCAAAATGTGCACAAAATTCAACATTTTTCTGTTTTGTTTTCCGACTGCTCATCTCATCCTATTGGAAAAATATTAAATAATCCAGTGTGCTTCTTGAAACTTAGATTTCAAAGCCCAATTTCACACGAAGCCCATTAAAAGCAAAAGCAAAACTTTTACGTTGATTCCATTCTCTCTCTTTCTCTTGACTCACTTCCCTTTTGGATTGGAGTATATGTGTTTAGTAGGTCGCATTAGTTAGGGTAAAAATTTGCATTGAACCAACATACGGGTTAACAAAAATTTAAAATTCTTACCAAAATCTTGTATTTCTTAACAAATCATTGAGTCGAGTAGTCTCGTTCATTAATTAAGAGGAGGATCATGGATTTATAAGTAAGGAACACTATTCTATTGGTAGCTCACATGAGGCAACCCCTGTTCTTAGTATGATGTCGAGGTCGAGTTGTGCCTCTTGGCCCAATCTTTGCCTCATTCTTAACTCGAGTCAAGGACACTTTTTTTTTCTTTTTTTTCTTTTTTGGTAGATAAAGCTAGCCAACAGGAACTTAGACGTAGATGACTCTTATCGAAATAACCATTCATAGAGAACACAAGAAAATGTGTCTCCTTGGCCTCCTGACTCAAGAAAAGGTACAGTGAAATGGATCAAATTAAAAATATACGATTGAGGCACGTGAAATGGGTTAATTTCTCCAAATCAGATTTTGGCATCAACAACGGTAATAATAATTATAAAAATAAAATTGGGTATATACTTTAAAAATCTTTGCACTTATATCTAAATTTTAAGTTGATCGAAGTGATAATAGATTACCTTACTAGGTATATACATATTAAATAAAGCATAGCTCATATAACGATAAGATAAGGTAAGAAAGTGTAACAAAATAATATATTCGTAGAAGCAAAGTGGGTGTGTGGAAGTTTGGGTATTTTGTTGATATGTGATCAAATCCCATAAAACAAGGTATGGATGTAAATTTGACAAACATTTAATTAATTAAAAATAAAGTATTAATATGAGATTCTCCCTTAAATTTGACCAAATCAATGTTTTTAAATAAATGTTTGAATTTCTTGTCTTCACAACCCCTTTTGTCTTACTTTCGTTAATTTAGTCAACAATGTTTTGAATTTTAGGTTACGACCTCCCTCCGGACTACAAAGGTTTGGTTAAATAGAGAGCAGAAGGAATGAGAAGAGAGTTTATCTCGTTACTAAACAAGACCGAAGATGAAGATTATATATATAAATTGAGCTAGGTAGGGCGGTGATTCCCCGTCCTCAACCTTGTTTAGGTAGTAAAGACAAGACATGTTAAAATAACTTGATTCGTACATAGGAACAATCTTTTCTCTTAAAAACAACTGGAGACAAGTAAAAAAACGAAACTAGGACACAGAAAAATATTCGACAGTTAAGAATTTCATAATATCTTTTTAAAGTTAGCCTATAATATCCTCTAAATTTAGCAAAAATTCCAATTTTACCTCTCTCAACTTCAAAAGTTTCATTTCAACCTTTTAATTTTGAAATTTAATATATATATATATATATATATATATATATATATATATATATATATATATATATATATATATATATGTTATAAAAGTAAACTTTTCAAAAATCTAGGGGTATAGTTGAAATTTACCAAGGATATTTTGTAAAATTTATTTATTTTTAATTATGAAAAAAAAAAAACAATTGTAAATTATCCCCATGTAAGAAAATTGAAGAGATTTAATTAATTAATTAATTTGTATAGAAAACAGAAAAGAATTAAATGCTTTGAATGTTGTTCCATATATACACAAATTAGAAACCCTAATGTAGAATTCCAAGGGATGGTTGACATTTAATGCCATTATTAATTAATATTAATAAACAATTAGAAGACTGTTTTATCTTAATTAATTAAAATGATTAACAAATATATGTCAGTCTTAAATTTTTATTTATTATATTTAATTCCCGCATTTATTGCTCCCAACATTATTTCATAATTTTATATGTTTGTCAGAAAATAGACCAAAACCTAATAATAATAATAATTATTTTAAAATTTGTTTGTATTTAATTTATGGTTTTCTTAATTCTAAACCCTAACCTAAGCAAACACCCAAATCTTAATTAATAATTTTAATTCTCTATTCCTATATTTCTAGAAAATAATATATCAAATAAATAAATTCCATGTCCCAGATATATATATATATATATATATATATTTTGTCATTATGCCATTCTTTTATTTAATTCTCTACCATTTTTTAATTAATTTTATTTTTCAATCCTCTAAATATTTTTTTGGCATTTTATTGAATATTTAAAAAAAAATATTCAATGCTCGTTCATAGGTTCCTTAAAATTAGTTTGAGTTGAATAGAGCCAGAATACAATTTTTTAAAATATATATTAAAATTGAGTTACACATTTTAATTCAATAATTTAAAATAAATAAGTAAATATTCTAAATATTAATATTTATTTTCATTATAAATAAAAAAAATTAAACAAATAACGTGAATCATCCAAATCAACCTAACTCAACTCGAAATTTAAGGTTGGTCCAAAAGATTTTTTTAACCCAACTCATATACATCGCGGTAAAAAAAAAAAAAAAAAATCTTAACCTAAGTTTCAATCCAATGAGATTGAAAATAAGAAATAATGACGCAATAAATTAAACATAGGTTATATCAATTATTTGATGATAAATAACTCTCAAAATCCAATTATTTGGATATGAATTGATGGAACAAATTTATGTAAATATACTAAGAACACTATAATTTATTGTGGTGAGAGAGAGATATTAATTAATTAATTAATTAATTAATTAACACAAATAATAAAAAAAAGATAAAAAGGGTCCAAGTTTAGGATGAGGTTGTAGGCTATATATATTGTACATAGGGTTGAACAAACCCTAATTAAAATGCCCATTCCCTAAACCTACTTAGCTTTATTATAAACATTCACATTTTCCCAATAATCTTTTCACCAAAATATCTTTCAAATTAAATAATAATAATATCTAAATTAAATGTTGATGTTTTGTTTGATGATGGAAAAGGGAATGTTTCACACACATTGATGTGAGATTCCACATCAATTGGAGAGGGGAACGAACTATTCCTTATAATGGTGTGGAAACTTCTGTCTAGCAGATATATTTTAAAATTGTGAGACTAACGACGATATGTAACGGGTCAAAACGGACAGTATCTACTAGAGGTGGACTTAGGCTATTACAAATAGTATTAGGGTTAGACACCAAACAGTGTATCAGTGAGGACGTTGGCCCTCAAGGAGGGTGAATTGTGAGATTCTACATTGGTTGGAGAGGAGAACAAAACATTTCTTATAAGAGTGTGGAAACCTCTCCCTGACAGATATATTTTAAAATCGTGAGGCTAACGACGATATGTAATGGGTCAAAACGGACAGTATCTGCTAGAGTTTGACTTAAGTTATTACAAATAGTATCAGGGCTAGACACTAAATAGTGTGTCAGTGAGGACGTTGGCCCTCAAGGAGGGTGAATTGTGAGATCCTACATTGGTTGGAGAGAAGAACGAAGCATTTCTTACAAGGGTGTGAAAACTTCTCTGCCTCCAAGGAGGGTGAATTGTGAGATCCTACGTTGGTTGGAGAGAAGAACGAAGCATTTCTTACAAGGGTGTGAAAAATTTCGCCCTAGCAAACACGATTTAAAATCGTGAGGCCAACGACGATATGTAACGGGTCAAAACGGACAGTATCTGCTAGAGGTGGACTTAGGCTATTACAAATAGTATCAGGGTTAGACACCAAACAGTGTGTCAGTGAGGACGTTGGCCCCCAAGGAGGGTGAATTGTGAGATTCTACATTGGTTGGAGAGGAGAACGAAACATTTCTTATAAGAGTGTGGAAACCTCTCGCTGACAGATATATTTTAAAATCGTGAGGCTAACGACGATATGTAATGGGTCAAAACGAATAGTATCTACCAGAGTTTGACTTAAGTTATTACAAATAGTATCAGGGCTAGACACTAAACAGTGTGTCAGTGAGGACGTTGGCCCCCAAGGAGGGTGAATTGTGAGATCCTACATTGGTTGGAGAGAAGAACGAAGCATTTCTTACAAGGGTGTGAAAACTTCTCTGCCTCCAAGGAGGGTGAATTGTGAGATCCTACGTTGGTTGGAGAGAAGAACGAAGCATTTCTTACAAGGGTGTGAAAAATTTCTCCCTAGCAAACACGATTTAAAATCGTGAGGCCAACGACGATATGTAACGGGTCAAAACGGACAGTATCTGCTAGAGGTGGACTTAGGCTATTACAAATAGTATCAGGGTTAGACACCAAACAGTGTGTCAGTGAGGACGTTGGCCCCCAAGGAGGGTGAATTGTGAGATCCTACATTGGTTGGAGAGAAGAACGAAACATTTCTTACAAGGGTGTGAAAATTTTCTCCCTAGCAAATACGATTTAAAATCGTGAGGCTAACGACGATATGTAAAATCGCATTGGATGTTGTCTCAGTTTATTCATGTACACTTCCAATGTTTATAACTATTGTCGGGTCAACTTTGATCCATCATTTTGATTAAAAAAAATTCACCATTATTTATGTTCTAGTCGAGATGTCTTAAATTGACACGATTTTGTGTAACCCTTTCTCATATATAATTAATTAGTTTTTCCTCCTCGAGAGTTGCTTAAAAAGTTGTTTCATTCGATCAAAACACTTTTTTTAAAAGACATCACGAACCCGACCTTTAACTAATGAACAACGGTAAATTAATAAAGTCAAAAGAAGATTTAGTTTCTAAACCATTACCAATTAATTTATGGTCGTGCCAAGTTCGTGCCATCGACTTCGAGAACACCGTGAGTACCCTCCCTCGTGCTTTGTTCTTTCTACTCTCGAACCCGCCCTCTTTCTCTATTCTTTCTCTTTCTCGATCTCTCTATCCCTTTCTCTATGTTCCTAGGTTGTAAGACGAACAAGGATGTGTTGATGAAGGAGTACATGAGAGTGAGGAGGCTTTAAAAGGTCGTGGGGTCAAAAACCACGCCTCGCTGAAAATCTCGCGATTTCCGACGAAGTTTGAATTTATTTATTTTAAATATTAGAGATTTTTTTTTTGCCTATAATAATAAAGCCTAAATTTCCAAATTAACAATAAAATCTTCCATTTTTAACCTCTAGGGAAATCAATCATTAGTTCCAATATATAAACAAAGGGGAAAATTAACTTTTACTTGTTTTGGAAATTAACAAAAACCCTAGGATTCTTTTTTTCCCCTTTTTCTTCAAATTACGGTTTTGAATGAAACGGGGAATTTTCTTGTTCGTTTTATCAAGTGAAAGCAACTTCGCTCGTTTAATTCCCACAAATGACCTTAATCATTTTTCGGAAAAAATAGATTGAGAAACTTTTTAGGGTTTAGGGTTTAGGATCTGAGACCCACAAGCACCACGAGCTGCAATGTTTTTTTGTCAAATTAAGGGTCAAAATTAGGATAAAACTAAACTTATGGACCTGTTTAAAATAACGTCGATACATGTTCAGACTCGGTAAATGATAACTTGAACATAACTCAAACGTTGAAGCACGAATAATGTCGTTATATTTTAACAGTGTTTTCTATAAGTTAAAGGTTCAAATCTTCGTCGTTAATTTTTTTGTTTTGACGTTAAACGTAGAAGGTGAGGGGTAGTTTGGTAATTGTGCGACGAAAAAGACATTGTGATGGATTTTTGGGGAAAAGAAGAAAACGAAAGAAAAATGACCTCAGCTCGTTTAATTCCCACAAATGACCTTAACCAATTTCGGGAAAAACAGATTGAGAAACTTTTTAGGGTTTAGGGTTTAGGATCTCGGACCCACGAGCAGCAATGTTTTTTTTGTCAAATTAAGGGTCAAAATTAAGATAAACTAAACTTATGGACCTATTTAAAATAACGTCGATACATGTTTAGACTCGGTAAATGATAACTTGAACATAACTCAAACGTCGAAGCACGAATAATGTCGTTATATTTTAACAGTGTTTTCTATAAGTTAAAGGTTCAAATCTTCGCCGTTAACTTTTTTTTGTTTCGATGTTAAACGTAAAAGGTGAGGGGTAGTTTGGTAATTGTGCGACGAAAAAGACGTTGTGATGAATTTTTGGGGAAAAGAAGAAAAAGAAAGAAAAAGAGGGAATGATGAAAACAAAGCATTGGTTTCAGTTCAAAAAAAGGGAATTTTGTTAGTGAGAGGAAGCTATAAAGGTAAGAGGATGAGTTGTTAAGGGACAAATCCACATATTAAAGTTCAACTCGAAAATAAAATTTAAATAAATATATTTTCCATTTTTTTCTTATTAAAAAAAAAACTAAATTAATAAAAATATTATCGAATTTTACCCTTAAACTTAATTAAAAAAAAAATCTCAAAAATATTTTAAACGATCAAAATAAAATTAAAAAAATACCATTATTCTTAGTTTTAGATGGAACCCGTTTTGAATTTTTAAAAAATTTCGTTAATTGTGATGTCACACGTTGGTTGGGGAGGAGAACAAACCATCGTTTATAAGGGTGTGGAAACCTTCACCCAGTAGATGCGTTTTAAAACCTTGAGGGGAAGCCCGAAAGGGAAAGCTCAAAGAGGATAATATCTGCTAGCGGTGGATCTGGGCCGTTACAAATGGTATCAGAGCCAGATACTGGACGATGTGTTAGCCTTCTCGCTCTTTCTCGAAGGGGGGTAGACACGAGGCGGTGTGCCAGTAATGACGTTGGGCCCCAAAGGGGGTGGATTTGGGGGTGGTCCCACATCAATTAGAGGAAGGAAAGAGTGCTAACGAGGACGCTGGGCCCCGAAGGGGGGTGGATTGTGATGTCCTACATTGGTTGGGGAGGAGAACAAACCACTATTTATAAGGGTGTGGAAACCTTCCCCTAGCAGACGCATTTTAAAGCCTCGAGCCTAGATTGTGATGTCCCACATTGGTTGGGGAGGAGAACAAACCACCATTTATAAGGGTGTGGAAACCTTCCACAGCAGACGCGTTTTAAAGCCTAAGGGGAAGCCCGAAGGGGAAAGCTCAAAGAGGATAATATCTGCTAGCGATGGATCTGGGCCGTTACAAATGGTATCAGAGCTAGACACCGGACGATGTGACAGCCTTCTCGCTGTTCCCCGAAGGGGTAGACACGAGACGGTGTGCTAGTAATAACGTTGGGTCCTAATGGGGTGTGGATTTGGAGGCGATCCCACATCGATGGGAGGAAGGAAAGAGTGTCAGCGAAGACGCTGGACCTTCGAAGGGGGGTGGATTGGTAGACACGAGGTGGTGTGCTAGTAATGACGCTGGCCCCCAATGGGGTGGATTTGGGAGCGGTCCCACATCGATTGGAGGAAGGAAAGAGTATCAGCAAGGACGCTGGGCCTCCGAAGGGGGTGGATTGTAATGTCTCACATTGGTTGGGGAGGAGAACCAACCACGATTGAAGTGTTGATAGACTGTTTTCGTCTAAGAATTTTAATTAATGAGTATTTTGTTTTAAGTAAGAATACTTTATACTTTCATATGACCAAATTTAATCGTTCTCAATAAATTTGGGAAGCATATTCCATTATTTAGTGAAAATTATTATTATTTTCTAAATTCAATAAAATATATCTTAAAATAAATCTCTCTCTCTCTCTCTCTAAAATGTCATTTTCTCACATATACTTCACACAATAGAAACAACCATTCACTTCATATACCTTCTCCTCTCTCTCTCTCTCTCTCTGTCTCTCCCTAATCTCTCCCAAATCTCTCTCTCTCTGTCTCTCCCTAATCTCTCCCAAATCTCTCTCTCTCTGTCTCTCCCTAATCTCTCCCAAATCTCTCTCTCTCTCTCCCAAATCTCTGTCTCTCTCTCTCTCCCAAATCTCTGCAACTACTCTCTTAAATTTGATCAAAACCCCATCTTCAAAGAACACCAGAAATCTCTGTCTCTGTCTCTCCCAAATCTCTCTCTCTCTCTCTCTCTCTCTCTCTCCCAAATCTCTCTATCTGTCTCTCTCTCTCTCTCTTGAAGAAGAAGAAGAAGAAGAAATGGAACTGTTTGGAGGGCAACCAGATTTATCTCTTCAAATTAGCCCTCCAAATTCAAAACCCACTTCCTCTATTCCTTCACACAACCCTCTTGATTTCCTCTTTTTCAATAACTTCCCTTCTTCTTCTTCTTCTTCTTCTTTTTCTAATTTTGGCCCTTCTCTTTCTAATCCTAATCCCTCCCATTTCCTCTACCACCATCTCCTCCCCACACCTACCAATGTCGGTGGCGGCGGCGGCGGTGGCGGTGGCGGCGGTGGAGGTGGGGTTTTCCACCGTCATCCCCATGATCTTCATCATCAAGGCCTTGGATTCTCGACACCCATTAGGGGAATTCCCGTCTATCAAAACTCTCCTTCCTCTTCCTCTTCTTCCTCTTCTTACCCGATATTCGGGAGTGGCGGCGGCGGTGGCAGTGGCGTTCAATTTAACTACAACGGCCTTCGATCGAGATTTTTGGCTAGGTTTCCAGCGAAACGGAGCATCCGAGCGCCGAGAATGCGGTGGACCACCACTCTCCATGCTCGTTTTGTTCATGCTGTTGAGTTTTTAGGTGGCCATGAAAGTAAGTAAAAGCTTACACTCATATTTTCTCTCTCTAAAAAGCTTGCAAATTTTCATTCCTCTCAAAGTTTTTTCTTCAAATTTCTCTTTTTTGAGCTTGATTGAAAAAACCCACCTTGTTTTTTTCTTTAATTCTTCACTCTCTCACTACAAATTTGCAAATTTTCCTCTCTTTCTCTCTCTAAAACTAGAGAGAGAAAGAGAACTTTCCAAAAGAAAAAGAATGAAACTTTCTCTCTCTCTCTCTCTCTCTCTCTCTCTCTATCTCTCTCTCTAGCCATGAATTCAACAGCTCTGATTTTTATATCTGAAATTTTTCGATGTGGGATTTGATGATTAGGAGCCACACCCAAATC